>NW_015387069.1:454977-458793 GCF_001527695.2 Protobothrops mucrosquamatus | reverse complement strand
ATATATATTGTTTCAATCTTCTGCAAAAAAGACTGAATCATAAGGTTGTGGCTTATATTTTTTATCTCTTTTTTTAGTCTTCCTGTGGATTTATTTACAATAGATTGTACAAAATAAACTTGTTTATATGGCTTTCCACTGTGGTCAATTCTTGTACTTTTCCCCCCTCCTCCTCCTGATGGTCCCATTACAGTTTAACATTTATTCAAGGGAACATAGTTTAAAAGCCAAAATACTGAACAATGAGGAAGTTTGTTTCAAAATGTAACTCAGCAATAAGACAGGATGCAGCATATTTCAAGTGTTGCTTGCGTATGCAAACAGGAACAGGAAAGAAGCTACAGCTTTTCCTTCTTGCTGAACAAAATTTTTGTTATTCCCAGGCAGGAAACATGCATGCAATGGTATAGTTCATGTACATTTTACAGTATACAGTATATCTATTTTAAGCATTTTGCAATATTCTTAAATGTCATGATCTTAATATGCATCTACTTAAAATCAATACAAGGAACATTGTGACCTTTGAAACTTAATGACGTATAAAGCCATAGGTTTTCTAAACATGCTTCTGAATATGAAATAGAAAATGTATACAATAAAACAAAAGATGGTGGTCCTTGGAATGTAATGTTGACTGGCCTGAATAAAAAGGCTTAATTTTTTAATTAGAATGAAATCTAATCCTTTAGAAACCTGAATATATGAACTAGTAGTTATGAACATTGTTTTAAGCTATGGCAGGGAAGGTAATAGCTGCATCTGTGATAACTACCTAGCATATAAAAAAATGCTATCATCACTATCTCTCATGCATATATATCACGCACGCAAAGATGACCCATAGAGTTTGATTAGTTCTTCCTGTACGATTTTTCCCATAAGTGTAAGTCTATTGGCTGGTTCTGACCTAATATTTTCCTGGCATGAGTGAATAAAGTTCAAAGCCATATGGCTTTTGCAAACAATCCATGAGTAAAAATGGAAAAAACATAATAAATAACAGTGTGGCACTGGTTTCTCTGCCGTTTTTTTTTAGATATGTTTGGTTTACAATTCCCCTAATGCTGGTTGGAAAAATTTACTGTAGTGCACTGAAACAACTCTGCTCAATGGCAATATGGCTGTGTTGTTTCAAAAAATTGAAAGAGGAAAAGAGTGAATGATGAAAAATGTAAGAAAGCTGGCATAGAGGCAGTAATTTTGTTGTGTGAAGTGCTAAAAAAAAACCAAAAAGCTGAATACACCCATGTGAAACTTAAAATATGTAGCTACAGAAAGGATTATCCTAAGAATGTTCAAGCTGTTCTATATTTGATATTTCTGATGAATACATATTTAGGACCAAGAGTACTGAGCAGCTGTTTAGCCATCAGTGCTAATCAGCTCTTCACATGTCAGAATTAACAAGTTAATAGAGATAATTGGTCCTGAAATCACTGAACAGGCTATTATTAGCAACATTACAGATGTGCTGTTTCTTATGCAAAATTCCTGTCTCCTGGTACATGCTAATATATCCTAAGCAAAATATAACTTAATTTGAATCATAATATCTATTTAAGTGAGGTGGAAAGCTCGTTAGCAAAGAAAATAAAGCTGATATTAAAATCTTGAATCTGGATTAAGAAGTTGTGAGAATTACATTTCTGGAATATTGATATTTCCTTTGAATTAAATAGCACTGTCTATAATCTTTTTACTACATATCCAGTATAGTATGTTTATTCAAAATGATACACCAGCACCATTGATCTGCTGTGAAAAAGTATGTCCATATGAATAGATAAAACTAACTTAAGGTAGGAAAAAATTGGATAATTGCCAACCCAAGGTCCCAGCTTGTTGCATTCAAATAAACAAGGATTTCACAACCAACTGGAAAGCTGACAGCTTGGGTTCAGGACCCAAGTGCCACGTGACAGGGTGTGCGTCCGTCCTTGCCCCAGCAACTGCCCACCTAGCAGTTTCAAAGCATGCAAATGCCAGTAATTAAATAGGTGGGAAGATAACAGCATTCCATGCATCTCATCTCGGTGTCTAGTCAAGTTGGCCACATGACCCTGGAAATGTCTACAGACAACACTGACTCCCTTGGCTAAGAAACGGAGATGAGCACCCTCTCCTAGAGTCGGACACAAAATGGACAGAGGAAACCTTTACATTTATGAGTTTGATAAACCGGGCTCATGCAAAGTTTCCATTTATATTTTGTTTTATGTGCTCAGGTGAACTGGGAACATTAAGCATATTGCATATGCAGTATGTTGCTTATTTTTTTTTCAATAAAAGATTTTTATTATTTTCATCATAAAGAAAAAACATACAAATATAACACAAATATAATATGAAACCCACATCCCCCNGAATAAGATGTACATTTCTAGCTGCATTAGAAGTACATAGAAGACGTGCAGAAGTCCTGTTTACCTTAGCACAGTGAATAGCCCAAACTTCTTAACTACCGTATGTCTCTACTGCATAATTTTTATAAATCAATAAAATTTTATTGATTTAAATTTAGAATGCTGCTCAACTCCAGAGGACTCAGTAGCACATATTTTTTAAAAAAAATAGAGATCAAAATAATGAAGAAAACAATGTATGTCTGAAAGAAAACATTCAGGTAATATAAAATCCTGAATGGAGCTTGCCACTCACCATAGCCCAAGACTTAAGAAATGTGCATCTTTCTTTCTCCTAGGCAGGGATGTCAAACTGCTGGCCCATGGGCTGGTTTCATCATACTGAAGCTGTGCTCACCCCATTGTCGGCAATGCAAAAAGAGTCGCGATACGTCATGACACGTCACATGGCGAGTTTGACACTCGTGTCCTAGAGAAAAATAAGGATATATATATATATATACACACTTACATACATACATACATTGCGGACGATCTCAGCATGAGCTCGCCGGGGAGGAGAACGGGGCGAGTGGAGGGATCTACATGATGACATACAGGCTGAGGATGCCAGCAGAAAAGGAGAAAGGACTGTAACTCCTGTCCATCGTATTAATATGCAAATGATCCCAACACGAGCTCACCAAGGAGGTGAATGGAGTGAGCGGAACGATCCGTACGATGACACACGGGCTGAGGATGCCAGCAAAAAAGGGGAGAAGATCGCAACTCTTGTACACCGCACTAACAATGTTAATTCCTTCGAGCTTGACCAAAAAGGGGGGGACAAGGAGATGGAGGACTGCAATGCTATTAGGAGGATGGGGAATGGAAATAGGGGGGGCGTTGAGAGGACACGGATTGGGGCAATAGCTACGCGGTTATGGGCAAGGAGAGGTGAAACCATTCTGGAACAAACTAGAGAGGACAGACAAGAGGGTGATATGAGTAGACAAAGAGGAAGAACGGAAGATGTGGTTGTGTGTAGGAAAGGGGATGCCCCCCCATACCCGGCCCCAAAGGAGGAAAGTCTTCTGGTGCCGTCTATACGGATAGGAGGTGCGGGAGAGAAACTATTACTATTAGGAAATCGGCACCTGGAACATACTCAGCCACATCTGGCCTGATGACGAGATCAAAGAGTCACGCGCACACCCTGGCCAATCTATAAGAGGGACCCTCCCACTGACCGGCATCGTAAGCCCTGATGATGTCGGCAGATGCCGACGAAAGCTAGGCGTTTTTTAGGTATTTTAGCATTAAATTATTTTATTGTACTCCCTGGTGCTCACGTTTATTTATTGATTTTGGATATATATATATATATATATATATATATATATATATATATATATATATATATATATATATATATATATATATATATATATATATATATATATTTATAAAG
>NW_015387069.1:447024-448271 GCF_001527695.2 Protobothrops mucrosquamatus | reverse complement strand
ACCCTTTCCCTCACCCCCTTCTCCAATCTTATGTAATCCTAATGGCACGAACGTGCCGGCATGTGTTGTTTGTGGGGGTTGCTTGCGCATTTCCTCCATTTGCTTCCTCTCATCACCTCCCTGCGTATCGTTTAACTCCAGCTGTAAAGCAGTAACCACGATCCCCTTTTCCCTTTCATCAGTGTAAGTAGCGCACGGGCTGTGTGTGTGCTCCCACTCTCCATTAGAAAGTCCTCGCTTGCCACCCTCTACCGTCAAGCAGCCCTGAGGGCTTAAGTTCGAAGCTCCTATGTTATGCTGCGTCATGCAGTGAGCCGTCTTCTCCACCTGCGTGACTGTTTCTAAGTAGGGAAGTCTCAAATCCTCCCTTTTGATGTCGCAGTTAAGCGACTGCTGCCTGTGGATGGCTCTGGATTGAGCTGATGCAGGCAAAAGACTTCTCTCTCTCCCATATTTAGGCTGACAGGGTGTTCAAAAAGCACTCATCCTCTTCCCCTGTCTCTTGTAGCTAACAAAGTGAGAAAGAACCTGTGACCTAGGGGCTAATGCTTCTGCTTAACATGCAGACAGCCCAGGTTTGAATCTCGGAAGGGTATGTCTGACTGATGAAAACCAAATAAGGTTAGAAATGCTATCTCAGTACTCCCTTAATTCTTTGTTAGCAATCCAAATTTTGAAAAACACATATGATGTCGCAGTTAAGCGACTGCTGCCTGTGGATGGCTCTGGATTGAGCTGATGCAGGCAAAAGACTTCTCTCTCTCCCATATTTAGGCTGACAGGGTGTTCAAAAAGCACTCATATATATATATATATTTCAAAATTTGGATTGCTAACAAAGAATTAAGGGAAAACTGGGATAGCTATTTCGAACTTTTTAGTTCTTTTCAACCAGACATACCCTTCTGAGATTCGAACCTGGGCTGTCTGCATGTTAGGCAGATGTATTAACTTCTAGACCACAGGCTCTTTCTCACTTGGTCAGCTATGACAAATATATATATTACTGAAATGACTTTCACAAGGATAGGATATTGGACTTATTTAATTTATAGGAATTCAAAGAGATTGTAAGACATATAAACATGCTTATATAAATGCCTTCCTACTTCTAAAGAAGAAGGGGTTTTAACAAGGAAGAATATTTTTTTTGTGTTGGTTATGTTTCAGTGAGATAATAATAATAATAATAATAATAATAATAATAATAATAATAATAATAATAATAATAATAATAATAATAATAA
>NW_015387069.1:435819-446144 GCF_001527695.2 Protobothrops mucrosquamatus | reverse complement strand
TTAATGGTTCTAACTGTCAGGAAGTTTCTCCTTAGTTGTAGACTGCTTGTCTCCTTGATTAGTTTCCATCCATTGTTTCTTGTCTTGCCTTCAGGCGCTTTGGAAAATAGCTTCACTCCCTCTTCTTTCTGGCAACGCCTGAGATATTGGAACACTGCTGTCATGTTCCCCCTTGTCCTTCTCTTCATTAAACTAGACATACCCAATTCCAGCAGCCATTCCTTATATGCTTTAGTGTCCAGTCCCCTAATCATCTTTATTGGTCTTTTCTGTACTCTTTCTAGAGTCTCAACATCTTTTTTACATCATGGTGACCAAAACTGGATGCAGTATTCCAAGTGTGGCCTTACCAAGGCATTGTAAAGTGGTATTAATACTTCACGTGATCTTGATTCTATCCCTCTGTTAATGCAGCCTAGCACTGCGTTGGCCTTTTTGGCAGCTGCAGCACACTGTTGGCTCATATTTAAGTGATTGTCCACTAGGACTCCGAGGTCCCTCTCACAGTTACTACTATTGAGCAAAGTACCCCCTATACTATACCTGTACATTTGGTTTTTCTTGCCTAAATGTAGAACCTTAATTTTTTCACCATTGAATTTCATTTTATTAGATAGTGCCCAGTGTTCAAGTCTGTCCAGATCCTCCTGTATCTTAAACCTGTCTTCTGGCTATTCCTGCCAGCTTGGTGTCATCTGCAAATTTGATGAGTTTCCCATCTATCCCCTCGTCCAAGTCGTTGATGAAGATGTTGAAGAGTACTGGGCCCAGAATAGAACCCTGGGGCACCCCACTACACACTTCCCTCCATGGAGATGCGGTTCCATTGAGACCACACGCTCAGTACAGCCGGTCAGCCAGCTACGGATCCATCCGATGGTGATGCTGTCTAACCCACATTTTTCTATCTTATCTAGTAGTAGGTTGTGATCTACCTTATGGAAGGGTTGCTAAGGAACCAGAGCAAAACAAAACAAATATTTTGGCTGAGGATCTTACTTCTTTTCTTCATTTCTTTCTTTCTTTCTTTCTTTCTTTCTTTCTTTCTTTCTTTCTTTCTTTCTTTCTTTCTCTCTTTCTCTTTCTTTATTTTCTTTTCTCTCTCTCTCTTTATCAGAAAGAAACACATATAATTTTATTATTTCAATTTGTGATCCATCCTTTAACTGACAGGGTGCTAAAATTAAAAAAAAATACAAAAACTGAAATAGCAGACAATATAATTACACTTTAAATGAATATATAATTGTTGTGCTGGGACCTGACCCATACTGCCATTCCCACCTTGTGACAGGATGAGCAATGCCAAAGTATCAGTATTTTGAAAGCCCAGAACTAACAACTATATTTTATAAATGAGATGACTGCTTTATTAATGTTTGTTTTGAAATACATTCTGACTTTGACTTTTGGTATATCATTTGGAAAGAAACACTGAAAAAGAAATCAGATTTAAAAAAATTACTGGAGTGATAAAAAATAATCTAGTCTCATAATAAAAAGTCATTTAAAGGTAAAGTTGAAAAAAAGTGCTGTAACCAGAAATATTCCAAGATATATAATACAAATTTACAGCCAGGTGGTACTATTTTACTATATATACTTTTTGAAAAATGGAAATTGACTGAACTATATCATCCCATCTCTACATACCTACTTTAAAGCAATTATTTTATTCAATCAATCTTGTTCTTAAAGTTGTATAGATTACAGCCATTATAGACTCAGCTCATAAAGGTTTATTTGGAAGCAATTCTGGCATTTACATCCAGCTAAGCATCTCAAATGGATAGCCTGGATTACCTAAGAACCGTAATTTTCTCGTGCAGCTAAAGGAAATGCAATATAACTTACTATTGTGAATGCTTTCAGATCAAATTAGTTTTTGTCAACTGTGAAAAGTGTTTGTCCCAATGGCACACCATTGAAACAAAGAATAGGTTTTGTTGACTAGCGGCATTACTTTTTTTAAAGCTAATATTATAGATCTTTTCCATTGGCAAGCAGAAACAGGTAAGTTAAGGAAATTAGCAAGAAGTTCACATTTCAGTTGCAGCATTGTTTTGTTTGATGAATGAATAAATCTAGGAACAATGTTCCTTGGACGTGGATGTTGTCATAATTTTAAAATAAGAAGTTTCATATGTTGTAACTTACTACAGAGCATAAGCTCCATATGTAGTCTGTTAAAACATAAGTGTGCACACTCAGACAAATACAATTTCCATCCATCGCCTAGTTTGGTAAATACAGATGTAGAAATCGAATGGTAAGGTCCTCTGCTATATCAGTCTGTATTAAAAGGTTATAGCAATGGACTGGAGGGGAATGTAGCGAAACTACATGGATGCTTTTTCATAGAAGGCGTAATCATTCTGTTAAATTGGGTATGCATAGTTTAATGAAAAGAAGAACAAGGGGTAACAGGATAGCAGTGTTCCAATATCTAAGGGAGGGAGGTTGAAGAGGGAGTCAACCTATTCTCCAAAGCAACTGAAAGCCGGACAAGAAGCAATGGATGGAAACTAATCAAGGAGAGAAGCAACCTAAAACTAAGAAGAAATTTCCTGACAGTTAGAACAATTAATCAGTGGAACAACTTGCTTCCAGAAGTTGTGGATATTCCAAAACTGGAGGTTTTAAAGAAGAGATCAGACAATCATTTGTCTGAAATGTACAGGGCTTCCTGCCTGAGCAGGCAGTTGAATTAGTAGATCTCCAAAGTCCCTTCCAATGCTGTTATTCTGTTAAATAAAAAGGCTTTTGAGTTTTATTATTGAAAACTATCATACAAGGAAAATAAGCAGGAGCTTATTTCCTTTACTTGTTTTTAAATTGAGTTCCTATTCCATGCTAGTAGTTTATCCTTCTTGGCAAGATTGTATGCTTTACATTTTTAAAAAATATTTTACAAAAAAATCAAAAATTACAGAAATATACAAGAAAGAAAAGATAAAAGGGTAAGAACAAAAGTGAAGAAAAAAAATCTAAAGAAGTGACTTCCAATCACTTCCTTCTTCCCATAAACAAATCTTTTTAATCAATAAATCCCAAAATCAGCAATCAGAAACATAGTCACAGAAAGTTCATTTTTAACCATTTTCAGCAAAAAATGATTTCCCCCCCAAGTCTTTTATAAAAATAGTTGTAGTTCCCTCCTTAATCAAACAAGTCAATTTAATCTTTTTGGCAAACACAGACAACTTCACAAGTCATTCCTCCATTATTAGTGTTTCTAAAGTCTTCTGTTTTTGTGCATATAATAGCAACATTGTTGTTACAATATATAAGACCAATTGTCCATTAGCTTTTCTAGTGGAGCATCCATAAGAAAAGTACTAGTTTCACCTGACTGTTAATTTTTAAAATTCTCTGGACACATATATTTGTTTCCAGTATTGTTTTTGCTTTTTCACCAGTCCCTCCCATGCATGATAAAATATCTCTCAGAAAGAAAGGTCAATATTGAAATGGGCGATTACCAGGAAATATAGGGTTATGGGTTGGACTGGAAAGTTAAGTAGAAGAAGACAGCAGAAAACTACTTCTATTTTGTTACCAAGAGAGCATTATGAGGGCATCCTTGTAGTAAAAATCAAACTCAAATTAAATCTGTATTTTTTCCTCAAAAGAGACAGCTGTACCTGACAAACTTGGCTGATATTTCAAATGCTAAGCAGGTTTGGATGGGAAATCACTGGGAAACCCAAAGAATCAATCAATGAAACAATGAAAGAAACAAACAACTTAAGTAAAGACAATTATCAAACCACTTCTGCTGTGTTTCCATGGAAACTGCCTGTGTAATCATTACAAATCAAGCTTAACTGGAAGGAGCCTTCATCTTTTCAACATAGTTTATTAAGCACAGCCAAAGTAAAATACAACTAAAGTACAGTTGGTTGAGTTTATACAACATAGCAAACATAGCCAATGATTTATTTCCTGAATTCATGCAATACATTAAGCCAAACCAAATAACCACATGACATAATAACATAATCGACATAAACACATCCTCTATGTCTGGTATTTATGAGAGAGAACAGGGATTCTTTAGCATACTGTATATTGTTGTAAATGAATAAAATCCATTCATGAGTTCCTGCTTTTGTTTAACCTTCAGAAATTTCATTTTATTTTTAAATGCAAGCAACTTAAAATAAAATATTAAAGTCATTGGGAGGCTTTAAGCAATGACAATGTAGCCTGTAATGTCAACGATGACATGAAGTCACTTGCACAATTTACAATTAGAATTCTACCCAGCAATCTGAATAGTGGCAGACCAGTGCATGCAGAAATGTAAAACTTTGAAAGTTCCAGATTCCACAATCCATCTTGAAGCTTTGGGGCAACAAAATAGACTCATTGCTAGCACAAGAAAAGCTATTTAAATTGAACAAAAAGGAGATAGAGGCAGATTAAAAAAAAATCAAGGAATTTACCAACCACCTCTCTGGCTTCAGACATGTTTCTCCAATGGATGGCAGCAAAAAACTAGTACTTAGTCTAGGGATAGGTTGGTACTTGCCTGCCTAAAAGTACTCAAAAACCTATGTGAGCTATATTTTGGATAGTTCTGGGGTAGTGAATAGGGAAATTCTTTGGACTTGGGCTGGATATTAGCAGGCAACAGCTATCCATTGAGAAAGGTACCTGTTGAACAAAGAGGACATAGGTGGCTCTGAACGTGGCATTATACTCCCAGCGAAAAGTGCCAAGCTAATCAGCAACATTATGGCAAGGACTGACATCTAAGCTAAATTGTTCAGTTTTGAAATTTCCATAGCAAACAAGAAGTTCCACAAACTGTTCACTCTTGAATCTGTTCCAGAGTGCACTTAACTTTAGTAGGGATGGAATTTTACCTCCTCTCTCATTGTAGTTCAATATCAGCCCTTTTCATCTGCTATATGACGGTAGTAAATGAAATCAGCTTTAAATACATTGCTTAGGCTTGCACTTTACATTGAACCATAATTGGGTTTAGCTTGGTTTTAGTTTAGCATGTGGTATGAACCTAGCGAAATGTGATGAGACATGCTTAAGCAAATAATGGCTTAGTGGGATACAGCATGTGACCTACGATTCAACTTCCTCTATTTGACCTCTGAGACTAAGAGCCAAAACATCTTTCAATATACAATCTGATTCCCACAGTGTGTAGCCAATCATTCAGATAGACTCAGTTTGAAATTGTTATTACTGCTGCTGGTGTTTGTAGGCAAGTAATTTGAGACGATTTATTAAAATAAATGGTGTAACTTATCTTTAGCCTGAATGAAATGAATAAAATGAAAGGGAAACTCTCTATAGTTGATTTTTTTTAAAAAAAGTTATATATCAAAAATAGAGGATGCATTACATTTTGCTGTTTTAACATTCCTGTTTTGTACCAATTGCATTATTACAATTGCATTATTACAAAGATATTTTGCCTACTTCCTAATGCATGTGTGAATATAGGGATAATTGACAATGAACACACACCCTAAAGTGTGTGCTTGCACTTAAAAGACTTGCAAAATGTGGTTGCTAAAAGCATGCAGTGGGCGGTTTGAGACCTGGGTTAAAATAATGGGATACAGTAAAAGTTCTTACCAAGGAAGAAATAAGACTGTCTGACGATCTGCTGTTCAGTATACTTATGGGAAATTACCTGTAATGTAATTCTGCACTGCACCCACTAGAATCAATTGGCTCATCTATTGAATGCTGATCATGAAGTGGGACTGAACAGCATACAAGTGATTTTAGACAGGTAGAAAGAACATGTATAGTGATGTCCTTGGAATTACCTAATGACTTGAAATCAGGTAATTTTAAATATGAGAGATTATAGGAAGGCTGAGAAAGAAATAGAAGCCAGCAGACATAAACAAACTAAAGATAAGCAAGTGAGTCACCTGCCAGCTGAGCTAATAACTGGCAACTTAGTCCAAGTAAAAAGAAACCAGGAAACAAGCACTTCAGATCATTTAAAACAGGGGTCTTCAAACTTGGCCCTTTTATGACTTGTGCACTTCAGCTCTCAGAATTCCTCAGCTAGTGTGCCTGGCTGAGGAATTCTGGGAGTTGAAGTCCACAAGTCATAAAAGGGCCAAGTTTGAAGACCTCTAATTTAAAAGGATTATCTTAATTACCTTACTATAAATGAAAGTGGGAAATTGGATGCACTCTTGAATAATATTAGAGATATCTGACTGAGAGATGTGTTCTGCCTTTACTTAAATTGTAAACTAAAAGCCTCCTTATTGTGCAAATGACATTGGCTTTTCATTTGTCAATAGCACTGTCCAATGTGAGACCTTTTGCGGTATGTGCAGTGTGGTTCCTGAATCAAAGGCAATATAGTGCTCAGCTCTAACAAGTTGACAATGTTATAAGCAGGAGAAGAAAAAACAACCCTTATTTTTCTGTAATATGTTCAGTGCCTATTGTTTTTTGAAACTGTTTCAGATCAGGAATAGGGAAAATATACGGTTGCTGGAAATAAGTGAGACATGGTGATAGATGCTGGATTTATGTAAGAGTGCTGAAGGCAGATAACTAATGTAATTATTGAAATCTAGCCTTCAGGACTGTTAGGTTAGATTAAGTATCACATTGCTAGGTAAACTAGACTGTGCACATCAGCACTGAAGATCTGCATTGAAGTGTAATACAGTACACAACTGGGATAATAAGCAATGTGAAATACATGTTTTTAAACCCGATGGCCAGCTTAACTTTCATTTTCTAAACTGAAATTATTACTAATATTAGTTGCAAATCTTAAAATACTGCTTTAGAAAACTATCTCTCAAAGAAGATTCTGAGGATGTTAAATTGTTTAGTTGCTGCCAAATAACAAAATGTACAGATATATAAAATAGGCTTACAATCTTGATGCAGGATAAATCCCATTAGTCATTTCCCTCACTAGAAAGCTTCCAAAATATTTGAGAACTTTTTCCCCATCTGTATTGACTTTGGAGGGTGGTGTTTGGAAGTGAGTTGCAATAGTAAGAGGATGGGATTAGAACATACTTTTTAAAGGGGTGACAAAGGTGTGACATTTAAGAGTACTGATAAGGAATTGTTTATTTCCTGATATGGGTAGGATAACAAAAGGGTAACATCCTCTGCAATGCCGGACATTATTATCTTCTGATATCACATCCTGCTTTTTAGGGAAAAAAATACAATCCAAATGACATAGGAAAAGTACAATTTCATTTCCCCAGCTTCAACTGGTACATACACATAAGGGTCTACACGAACATACAATATAAACACACAACTTAAAAATGAGTCTGCAGATATAGCTCAGGTCAAGTGGCTCTAAAAGAATATTTGTATTCTAAATCATGAAATGTGATTGATGAATTATTTAATTTTATATTAGTTGCAGAAGCTTTTAGACTTATTGTAGTTTCTAAAAACACAGAATTTAACATCAAATAATTCCAAGTTTACTTAAAATCTCATTCCACTCTCAGGCATTTAAATTACTCTTCATGCTTTATTCAAGAAACATTAATCACAGAGCAAGTTCTCATTTATATCCATGCTAATTATTCATATTAACTTTGCTTATTCTGAATCATATTACAATTAATATAGCATGCATCTGTATTTGTGAATCTTTTGTTTCCAATACGTTTTTTAGTGCAGTTAAAAGTGGACCCTGTTTATTTTCACACTCTAATTACTACCAACTTATGTTTCATTTCTCTGTGGGCTAGTGGAAGCATAGCAGGTAAGAGATCAGTGATAAGACTGTTATCAATGGACTTTGAAGGTGCAGGATAAAAAGAACATTAACAGTGTTGAACCCTGATGCTGGAGAAGACACAAATGTTTATGCTCAATGACCTTACATGAGACATAATCCTGAGAAAAGAAAAAAAGAAAATGACCAGCAGCTAGATAGATGGACTCAATTGCAGCAGTGGTGGGTGCTTGGAAGATGACCTTAGATAGATTATTCTCTATGTGGTCACTAAGAACTGGCACCAACTGGATAGCACATAATTAATCAAACCAACAGGCAAGGAAAGGAAAACGTACTTCAAATTATTCTGACAGACATCTGTACTGCTACTTTTGTTGAATGATTTCTACCATTAAATAAGATGAGGTATTCTATTTCACCAGGCAAAAATTGAAGTACAATATTTCAAAAAACAGCAAGTTGTCATAGTTTTCCTGCTTTTTGGGGCGGGGGTAATATGAAGGCCATAATTTGAAAGTAAGTGTGGGGTTTTTTTTGGGCAGAGACACTAAAAGAGCTTTGGGGCTCTTTCTTTGTAATAAATATAAGACAGGTCTGTTAAGTAGACAACCCATTACAGTGTCAAGTCAGTGTTGTGACTTGGCCATTGTAATTTATGTCAATGAATAATGTCAGATTTTAGGATTTGCTGAACTTAATATTCTTTAGCTTATCTAAAAAGTGAGCAGCAAAGGTAGATAATGTATTATTTAGCAACGAATAACCATATGATTAAAATTATTGAATATTTCCTTGATAGAATAAGATCAAGGCAAAATATACATCATTGTGGAAAGAAATACAAATTATAACAAGTTTATTTATATTTACTTATGTTATATAGAGAGCAAAAAAGAAAATTCTTCATTTAAAAAAATGTAAAATACCTCTTTCTCCAAAACAGTTAAAATTAAAGATGCATTGGGAAATATATTTAACTTTCATTTTATGTATACTCTGCATCAAACACAAATATGTAAGGTCTTGCACCATCAAAACTTAACCTTCTGAGTAATACAATGTGATCCACCACACCAAAACTCTATGAAGGCAACTTTTAGTTTTGTCTATATCAGATGATCCAAGATTTAAGAATTCTTAAACAGAATTAAACAGAATAATGATGACTCTGCATTATAAAAACAACTATATGTATGGAAATTACTATACTCATTTTTAAATTAAAACATTTCAGCATTTGTAATATCAACTTTTGTCTTTATTATTCCCAAAATTGTTAAAATGGAAATGAAAAACTTATTTTCAGTACTGTAATAAGGAATTTATGTTAGCAAGGCAGTTCCTGAGCCTTCAAAGCCTATTATAGTACTATTCTGAAGTTTCTTGAGAAATGATTTGCAACCAGAGAAATCAATGGTGACTCATTTGCTTGTTTTTTTAATAATCTAATTCTTTTCTGTCTGAAGATAATTTTCTTAATCTGTGTCAAGATGGTAACCTACACCCCAAAATTGCAGGCAGTACCTAAGCTCCTCTTTTCTGTCAGCTGCATAATTCCTATTTTTTTGAGGGGGAATTTTAGAGCGGCCACAGATTTTTAAATTCTATTAAATCACAGGGGTGTCAAACTTGCAACTTCATGTGACGTGTTGCGATGTATTGAGACTTTTTTTCCATTGCCGGCAATGGGGTGGATGCGTTTTGGGGCAGTTTGACACCCCTGTATTAAGACAACTGTAATCCTTACATAATTGGTTTCATGTGTTTGTTGCAAGAACACAGTAAAACCTTGTGCCATTAGTTTTAAATAAGGGCTCTTAAATACTAAAACTGGATAGATGGTTCATTTAAATATTTCTTGATAACATTATTAAAAATGCAGCAAATAACTGAGATAAAATCATTAGTGTGCTTTGAGGATAAAAAGTTGATCTATTAATTGATCTCTAAAGATCAATTACTGTAATTGCTTTCTTTTGTCTGTTGGCAATTAACTTATAATTTGGAAACTATAATAAGGGTTTTTATGGCAATAGTTTTCTGGATCCATCTTGGGGCTCTTTTTAAAACTACCAATGTGTAAAAAAGTGTTGCCAAGGCTGAATCCTTAAAGGAAAAAAAAACTAAATTGGAATATAAGGTTTGGTGATATATATTGCTCTTACCTTGACTAAAATGACACCTCACCTCATTATTATGTAAGTTTTCAAATGAATATAAACCCTATATTTATGGTATGTCTGGGTTATCTGAGTCACTATAAAGAATCAGAGCAATTTCTTCTCTAAATATTGTTGTTTCTTTCCTTATGAAATATCAGTTATATATTTTTCAAGGTAAATTAAATAAAAGCAAACGTCACTGGTACAATACTTAACCTATATAATCTGATTAGTCTCACTTTGGTATTCTTGTGTCATAGCAGCTAAAGCCCAACTGAAAATAAGTTTCTTGGAGTTGAAGGTCATGTTACAAATTAAGAAATGAGACTTGCCTGTTATGAGCTTAGCAAGAAACTATGAACACATACCTGATCATAACTAATACAATGCCGCTTTCTTGAATGGTTACCATAACTTAACTCAACTAATCCCATTTAAAAGTT
>NW_015387069.1:431172-434269 GCF_001527695.2 Protobothrops mucrosquamatus | reverse complement strand
TAAACTATCTTGCTGAAATGGTAAAGATTTTGGGTATTTGAAGAACTAATTAAATGAATAATTTTTATTAACACGGAGGAGATGGATTGTTTAAGTTTAGAGTTTGGAGTTAGAGATATTAATATTTGTTTACTTGTAGTTGAATGTTAGCCTAGGTTTGGTTTGGGAAGTCCGGGGGGTGGGGGGATGGGATAAATCACTGTGTAATACTTGTGATGTATTTCTTCTTTTATGATAAAAACAATAAAATTCTATATTGAAGAAAAAAAAAAAAAAAGTTAAATTTGTTTGAAACAAGTCCTATCTAATTGTGTTAGCATATTTTGGAATGCTTTGTGTTATATACCTTTATATTTGCCAGTTATCTCATTCTCAAGATGTTTATTTTTATACATATACATGTATGTACGTACACACACACACACACACACACACACACACACACGAGTCTTGAAAATTGGGACTTATGATTTAACTAGGGATTAATCTGTCATATTATTTCTGTTTCGTATTGAGATGTTTGAAACTGGTATTATCTATTGATTTCTCCCAAGAACACAGGGCCTATTTTTATTTTTTTCATTTTGTTCTGACTTTGGAAAGCAATGAAAGTTTTAACAAGACTTTCTTCTGTAATGTCGGCCCATTTGATCAGATCACTGTGACCTGCCCTTTCTATTTTTTTTCTTTGCTGTTCCACAAAGTTAAATCCAGCTTTTTCTATTCCGTAAAACACTGGCTAGCCTGTTGAATTGGTGCTATCATCCATAAAAGATTAAAATAGTTAACAGTAAAAAAAAAAAAAGTGATATAATCACCAAGCTGTGTAAAACAGGTTTTAATTACTTGGTAGGTATTTTTCCCAGCCTAAAAATGAGAAATTATGTTTCACCATAAAAAGGAAGTCAACATTTTACTGAATGTTAGTCAGTTTCTCAATGTGATGATTTTAAGTGGTTAGGTACTTAGATATGTTTTGAAAGTATGAGGTAATCTCTGAATACTGTTCTGTTCTCTGAGTATATTGTATATCAGTTGTTTCAGCTTTAAAACAAATTCATTTCTCTCTCTCTCTTTCTCTCTCTTTGCATTTGAACACTCTTGCCTCAGAGATTAAACCAATTGAATCATTGTTATTTAATCCCATTTTACAGCCCTTCTTTTCTTTCTTTCAGTTTCCATCCTTTTGTCCATGTTAGTTTCAAGGGCAAAAAACTGTTCTGTTTCTTTTTCATACACATTGTGCAAAATGATTTTCACGTCAATAATAGCTCGGTTCCTGTGTACCATTTGAACAATGAAAGAACAGAAATTTGCTACAGTTTGGCCTCAAAGATAGTTGTGTGTTATCTATTTTTCTTGATATTAAATTTGTTGGAGGATGCTACCAGCTTTTTTAAAAAAAATCCTATCTCTTTGCCAGTCATAGTTTGCTGATGAGCTAGTATTAGATAATTTTCTATTCTTTATTGTTTAGGTGCTTATTAATTTGGTTTTGCAACTCATTTATTTCATCTATATTTGAAGACATAGAAAAACCTTGCCAAGAAAACAGGAGAGACTTGTCCAGGCATTTTCTGAGAATCAGACANTATTCTTGTGTCATAGCAGCTAAAGCCCAACTGAAAATAAGTTTCTTGGAGTTGAAGGTCATGTTACAAATTAAGAAATGAGACTTGCCTGTTATGAGCTTAGCAAGAAACTATGAACACATACCTGATCATAACTAATACAATGCCGCTTTCTTGAATGGTTACCATAACTTAACTCAACTAATCCCATTTAAAAGTTAAATTTGTTTGAAACAAGTCCTATCTAATTGTGTTAGCATATTTTGGAATGCTTTGTGTTATATACCTTTATATTTGCCAGTTATCTCATTCTCAAGATGTTTATTTTTATACATATACATGTATGTACGTACACACACACACACACACACACACACACGAGTCTTGAAAATTGGGACTTATGATTTAACTAGGGATTAATCTGTCATATTATTTCTGTTTCGTATTGAGATGTTTGAAACTGGTATTATCTATTGATTTCTCCCAAGAACACAGGGCCTATTATTATTTTTTTCATTTTGTTCTGACTTTGGAAAGCAATGAAAGTTTTAACAAGACTTTCTTCTGTAATGTCGGCCCATTTGATCAGATCACTGTGACCTGCCCTTTCTATTTTTTTTCTTTGCTGTTCCACAAAGTTAAATCCAGCTTTTTCTATTCCGTAAAACACTGGCTAGCCTGTTGAATTGGTGTTATCATCCATAAAAGATTAAAATAGTTAACAGTAAAAAAAAAAAAAAGTGATATAATCACCAAGCTGTGTAAAACAGGTTTTAATTACTTGGTAGGTATTTTTCCCAGCCTAAAAATGAGAAATTATGTTTCACCATAAAAAGGAAGTCGACATTTTACTGAATGTTAGTCAGTTTCTCAATGTGATGATTTTAAGTGGTTAGGTACTTAGATATGTTTTGAAAGTATGAGGTAATCTCCGAATACTGTTCTGTTCTCTGAGTATATTGTATATCAGTTGTTTCAGCTTTAAAACAAATTCATTTCTCTCTCTCTCTTTCTCTCTCTTTGCATTTGAACACTCTTGCCTCAGAGATTAAACCAATTGAATCATTGTTATTTAATCCCATTTTACAGCCCTTCTTTTCTTTCTTTCAGTTTCCATCCTTTTGTCGATGTTAGTTTCAAGGGCAAAAAACTGTTCTGTTTCTTTTTCATACACATTGTGCAAAATGATTTTCACGTCAATAATAGCTCGGTTCCTGTGTACCATTTGAACAATGAAAGAACAGAAATTTGCTACAGTTTGGCCTCAAAGATAGTTGTGTGTTATCTATTTTTCTTGATATTAAATTTGTTGGAGGATGCTACCAGTTTTTTTAAAAAAAATCCTATCTCTTTGCCAGTCATAGTTTGCTGATGAGCTAGTATTAGATAATTTTCTATTCTTTATTGTTTAGGTGCTTATTAATTTGGTTTTGCAACTCATTTATTTCATCTATATTTGAAGACATAGAAAAACCTTGCCAAGAAAACAGGAGAGACTTGTCCAGGCATTTTCTGAGAATCAGACA
>NW_015387069.1:373896-430424 GCF_001527695.2 Protobothrops mucrosquamatus | reverse complement strand
TTTTTTAAAAAAAATCCTATCTCTTTGCCAGTCATAGTTTGCTGATGAGCTAGTATTAGATAATTTTCTATTCTTTATTGTTTAGGTGCTTATTAATTTGGTTTTGCAACTCATTTATTTCATCTATATTTGAAGACATAGAAAAACCTTGCCAAGAAAACAGGAGAGACTTGTCCAGGCATTTTCTGAGAATCAGACACGACTGAACAGAAGGAAAAAAAATTCTGTGTCTACTATTTTCTGAATAAATAGTAGCCCTTAACAGCTATTTTGCAAAAATATCAACAACATATAGGTACATTTCAAAGACTCATACCTGTCAAAAAAAGTTTGGGAACCCATATTTCAGTTTTTGAAGCAGAAAAAAAAGCAACCTCTTTATTCAGTTCAATTTTCATTATCTTAAATGAAATAACATGTTTGCCTCATATAATGTGCTACCCAAATAATGAATGTTTAAACCAATTCCAGATTCTTATGTTTGGCATGAAATTCTATTAAATGCTTTATTGCAGAAGTCAGTTTATTAAAATATATCTTTTATTTCATTGGAAAGCTATTCAGTGAAAGAACAATTGATAACTATGCTGGAGGAAGAACTATATAAAACGCCCACAAACTGCACCACAGAAACCATGTTATTGTATCTCCTTGTATAACTTTAAAGCTCTTTGGACAAAAGGAGACAAATAGCTTTCTTTCAAAAGCTTTGATGTACTAGAAGCATTCCAATGAACAATGCAGATGCACTGAGGAAACAATATAACTTTAAGCTGTACCCAGAGTTATCTGTTAAATATATTGGCTTGTTACAATCCTTTCATAAGGTAGAAGCTCTGATACAATCAAATGCCCTATTCACTTAGCTACGTTTCACATTTTCCTGAAATGTGGAGATCTTATATTTTTTTAAGGAATAAAGATCATGAGCAAAATGTCTAAAAGATGAAAATAATGAGGAGCTACCAAGTGAAACACTGTGGGAGGAGGAGAAGGTTAGGCTACATTTATTTCAAGTGACAATCGAAATGCAATGTTGATATACGAGGCGGAACTGCACATGATTCACATATGCATGTGACAAAAACCAGATGGTTGCTTTTCCCAGTGGGAAAAAAAACCAGCTTTGGAAGAGGATTTAGAGAAGAGAAGGCAGCAGGAGGAGAAAGTTTTTCCTTTTCTCTGACTCATTCCATAAGATTTCTACCCACCCATTGTTTTTCTCTTGAAAAAGAGCTTTGGTCAGTTTGCTGGCAGAGATTATTCAGTGTTTGCTTTTTAGAACTTCTTTTGCAGTGTCATTTTTATGATTTAGAAGTAACCCATTTTACTGTATTCTGATACATTTTCTTTTCATTGTTGGCTGCCTTGAACAATTTGCCAATGACTAAGTGTGAATATTTCGGATTTTAGTGAGATTTACTCCCTAGTTAATAGCTACAGCATTGTAACTCTTTGCTTATTTTCAAAGAAACAATCTGCATCTCTTTGATTGGGAAATCACTTTTCCCTCCAGTTTTTATGTTTTGCTAAAAGAAAGACCTATTATTCAAAGCACACAAAGCACCGCCATCATTCACAGTTGCTTGTGATTAAGTATTATTTCCTTATTCATATTAAGGGGCTGTATTATTCTATTTGTATCTTGCCTGGATTCTCACTATGGCCTGTAAGCCTATGCTACACCTTTAATCTTTTAAGCTCCTCAGCAAATAATGAAAGTCTCTCTGAAACACCTATAAATATTTGCAGGGGAAGGATGCTACCTTTCAAGTTAATACGGGCTTCTAACATGAACACATACTTACTCCTATTCAGAAATTATTGTAAATGCTGCAATGCATTCATTGCCAATAATGCTATTGTAATAATTAACAAATGGACACATTCTGCTACAGTCAATAAGAAATATCAAAGACAAAATTCAGCTTGCTTCTGTTTATAGGAGTTTAGGGAGAAATTATGTTATCCTGTGCACTGAATTATTTCCATAACCCTACTTTTCCCCTGAGTAGAAAAGTGGCAGGGTGAAAAAGCCCTGGAAATAATAATAATAGGTTCAGATTCAAAGATTTACTTTTGTATAGTTCAGCTATAAACACAGAGGTGTTCTGCAGTCTCAGTCCTCTAGAAGCACAGAGTCTAGCACAGTGATGGCGAACCTTTTAGAGACTGAGTGCCCAAACTGCAACCCAAAACCCACTTATGCATCGTCGAGTGCCGGGTGGGTGTGGCCCATTGGCTGGGCGTGGCTGCAGTGGTAATGGCAGACTGGGTGGGACTAAAAAGTTCAATCAATCAATTCCAACTTTGCAAGATCTTTTTTTTTTCTGCGAGAAGTTGAAATTGACTGATTGAACCTTTGTTTTTTTTTTGCACACGGCGGCGGAAGCCTAAAGCGAAAAGATTTTATAAAACCCAGCTGAAGGCCTAGGACTGGGGCGACGGTGCGCGTGCCCACAGAGAGGGCTCTGAGTGCCGCCTCTGGCACCCGTGCCATAGGTTCGCCACCACTGGTCTAGCACAATGGAGACATTAGAAATCCATTGTTATAATAGCTGGGGGTGTTATTTTGTGATACCACTCATGGCTTTCCATCAGTTTTTGGAGGTGCTTGTGGAACTCAGGGAGTTAAAGTCCACACATCTTAAAGTTGATGAGTTTGAAAAACACTGATTTAAAATATGACATGGAAAGCAAGGCCAGTTTTTAGCATCACCCTTATTTCCCAGAATTCTTCTCTGCCCTGCATATACACTCTAGAACAGACATATCAAACTCGGGACGTCATGTGACGTCGTGCAACATATTGGGAGAGTTTTGCCATTGCCGGCAATGGGATGGACGCAGCTTCCGCATGATGCGTCCAGCCTGCAGGCCGGCAGTTTGACACACCTGCTCTAGAAGAATTTTCAGAAAATTAAAATAAGAGGCAGCACAGTAATGATGTAATTAGTAGAACTGTGTCTGAAAAATTGTTTGGGGCCTCATAGAAGTATCATGCCTCTCTTCTGTTCAATAAAATAGACTTTTTAAAAGGTGTTTTAACAAGTCTGAAATCAGTGCAATTGCTTAAGAAGTTTACTCACTAGTTAAGGTGATCATGCAGCTGGCACTTTTTTCAGGCTGGTGTGGAGGTCTGGAAAAAAGAGGCTGCTTTAAGGAATAGCAGAGAATTGCTCTGCTTGTGAAAGGTCCAAAGCAATTCTTCTGAAATATTTTTTTGAAATGTGCATTACTGTATTATTTAGTAATGCACCACCTGCCCAGAAAAAAAAGAGAAAAAATGGAGGTGAGCACTGTGAGAGGCTATATGGGGGAACACAATGTCATAAGTTTGCTTCTTGATAAGTGGACAGTTTGTCACTGGCTACGTTTCCTATTGAGGCCATTTGGGGAGACTACACATCAATCCTCCTCTTTGAGAGACCATTGATCCAGATGATCAGAATTCAAAGCCACCTGATGCTATTGTTTGAAGAGACATGAAACTTGGTTATTCATCCTTAGCTTCTTAACTCTAATTTAGCTATATAATACCTGATCTTCTTTCTCAGATGAAATCCTGTATTGTTCTGTTGGGGTAATCTGAGAAAGTTCAATTGATAACTTACTTAGTGAATTTTCTTAATACTCAGTTACAAATTGAACTATCAGTAATGATTGATTAATTCTCTACAAATATATCTATGTTTGATGTAATTGGATGAAGAGATGGGTTCTAAATGCCTTGGGCAACATATTTACTAGATTTGCATCTCTGAATAAGTTAGTAGAAGCACAGCAGAGCCTGGAGATGAAGTCAAGAGAGCAATGGGCTTGGAATTATGTTCTCACAAAACCCTCTTGAATTCCATTAACTCTTATCTAGTGCCAATTTAGTGCTGACCATTAGTTGACTAGATTCTTGTGTATAGGCATGACCAATAAATCAGCTTAACTAGAAATTATTGTGTGGAACTGATTCTTCGTGTCTGACAATAAGCCACAGTTGTCTGGACTATTGCCCCACCATAAAACATTATTTACAAGTCATAAAGACTAGTTTATGCATCCCAATAAGCCCAAACTAAACTACAGTATAGCGCAGTTTACCACAGTGTATAAACTGAACTATTGAGGAAATGAGATTAGATTTGTTTTCCTATTATGTGCTTCCTATATTTGGAGACATGCATCTTTCCTTTGCAAGAAGACCAGAATACTAAGTCCTATTTAACAATTGCTCATTTCCAATAGTATTTTTNATCTTCTCCAGTGGAAATATATATTGCCCCCACGGGCTGCTGTAATTAAGCAAGTTTATAACAAAGCTGGAAGCATTACAGTACACATCCCAATACCCCAAACAGTAGAAATATAGAACCATGCTTGGCTAGGCATGCTTTGCATTCATGCCAATTATAATGAAGGTATAAGCCAGATTTGGAATGCAGGGTGGCTTACAACAGTAAGAAGGAAAAATGAAGTGTAAACAAAAAATTAATAGAATAAAAAAATACGAGAATACGTCAATATAAATAACAAAAAGATGGATGGGGGGAAAGCAGAAAGCAAGGGGGAGGGAATGGTGTATGCCATCAATCCAGCAGCCACGTCCAGCATGGAACGCCCCCATTTGTTCCCCAAGCCAATTGGCAGAGCCAACAGGCTCTTGCAGAAGGATAGGAGGATGGGGACAGTTCTTAATCCAAAGGTTAAGATGTTCAAATGGGCAAGCATTGAAATAGAGAAGCTTTTTTTTCTGGAACCCAATAGTTGGAGTTCTTTGACTGTTGAGATCCATAGAAGGCCCTCTCTGCCAGCACAAGGATGGGCTTGTCTTAGTGGGATGAGAGAGTTCATCAAGGAGCCATTAAGGGCTTTAAAAGCCATAACCAACATCTTGAACTGCACTTGGAAGCAGACTGGTAGCCAGTGATGCTTGCAAAGCAGAGATGCAATATGGGCCATCCTTAGTGCCCCAAAGACTGCTCTCGCTGCCTCACTTTGCACCAGCTGAAGCTTCTGAATGGATTTCAAGGGTAGCCCCACATAGAAGGCATTGCACTAATCCAGATGATAGATGACTAGGGCTTGGGTAAGTGAGCACCTGATGGCTTTGTAGGAAAAAGAGCCAGGTTAGAACCTAGGAGAATGTAATTATATTATGCTTCAAGTAGAGTTGAATTGGAATGACTGATTAAATACAAATGCTTTGCCTTTCATATACATTTATCCTTTTTCTTAATAGATATAAATTCAACTTACAGAACCAAGCAATATTATATGCAGTGCTTTTTTTGTAAAAAAAAAAAAGTGCCGGAACTCACACACATCATACAACCCGCCTTGCCTACCCTACAAGGTTCCATCCCCAAAAGGTGCCGGAACTCTGTTCTGAGCGTTCTATGACAAAAAAACCCCTGATTATATGAAAGCTTCAGAAATATTACAGCAATCTGATGTTTCCCAGAAGAAATCCTATGCTAGCTGGGGATAACCTGTTGGGAAAAGAAGTTTGTATGGGCTGCTGGCTCAGGAATTCTGGGAGTTGAAGTCCACGAGTCATAAAAGAGCCAAGGTTGCCTACCCCTGAGATAGACGTTCAGCATGGACAGCATGGGAGACAGCAAAAAGAAATGCCCCTCCATTTAAATCTCTGCCTACAGAACACATTAGGCGGAAACGTGGGCGGGTTAACACAAATATGTTAAATGATGGTTCATTTAATGCTGCTTTGTTGACCAAGCTGTAGTGGGTATAAAACACAAAGCCATAAGCTTTGATTTTAAAAATGACAAAGGGTACGTTCACACAAGACATAGAGCTGAAGTGTAGCTGGCTTTTGATTCTCTCTCCCGGATTCCATCTGATCATCCGGGATCGCTCGCTTTGTTTTAGATGAGAATACGTAATTCCGCAGCTTTCTTAAAGGGGGGGGGGGAGAGCAAAGAATGGGCTCAGCTCTGCAGGTGGAGCGAACGGGCACCTGTGGATCCCAACGTTCCGCTGGAGAAGCCAGCCCTCCCGGGGAAAACATGAATGGCAACAACGGTAACGCCTCCCGCTGAGGAAGCGAAGACTTCCTCGGAAGCTGGGAATCATCGCTCCTCCCTCCGGCGTTCACGAGGTCCGAGACGTCAGTAGTGCATGGCAGTTTCCGGAACCGCTGACATGAGAGCCCCCTTCCTGCAAAGTATCAGGTGAGAAATTCAGAGGTTGAGGCGGGAGCGATGCTGCTTTTCACCAACGGGATGGGATGTGTTCGCGAACGGGATGGGATGTGAGCTGGCGAAGAAGCACATGACGGGGTTCCTGGGCAACCTGGGAATGAGGCTTGAACAATGATAAGCCAGATGGAGTGCAGGGCTTATATAAATGAAACTAATTTGGAGCGACTGGACTAGAATAGCTAAGATTTCAGGCGTTCACAGAAAATCGGAAGCGTTTTGATCATCTGAGGCTTCAAATAAATGGTAGTGTCTAAATTTCTTCCAAGACATCCAAAAATACCATATCCATGAATAGCTTTCTCTAATTCAGTGTTTCTCAACCTTGACAATTTTAAGGCATGTGGACTTCAACTCCCAGAATTCCACAGCCAGCATTGCTGGCTGTGGAGTTCTGGGAGTTGAAGTCCACATGCCTTAAAATTGTCAAGGTTGAGAAACACTGCAGTCTAATTCTATGTGTATTCATTCAAAAATAAATTTCAGAAACTTCAATGGGGCCTTTGCCTGTTCAAATAACGATGTTGATTGAACGTTTCTTATGGAAAAGTGAATTTCCCAAGTACTTCTCATGTTGCTGGCGAGCTTCAGCTTCCAGAAAAAGATTCCTTTGAATGCCAACTGTTCAAAGATGAGATTTTGGCTTAGTTGAAAAGAATGAACCTAGCCATTGTTGTTTGCACAACTTGAGTTGTGGAAAGGGCTCACAGTACTTTCTAGACCGAAGATAAACTTACGATTCAAGTTGGGTTCCAGGAGACTCGCTTCATAACCTTACATTATGTCAGAAAATTTACACATGCACATCATGAGCCCAAACTGCCATTATGTCCAGGCACCCTGACATCTGATACGAGGAGGTAAATTGTATTTTTTGCATCATTAAAACACATGTTTCATTACTCCCCCATCCGCACTATTTTTGGCCCATGCAAAAAAGTGAAGCCAAGATGAGTAGAAGAAACATACCTATGATTTAATCCAAATTTAATTTGGATCAGATCAATTAGATGTGATAAACATAATTATTCATATATCTAAACCATTTCCGTTCCCTTTGATGTCAACATTTGCAAAGATTTTGCAAAACTTTTGTGGGCTTCAGGTTTGGGCATTCCTGGTTTGCAGATTGGTGTCGTATATGAACCAAGATATCTGAAGCAGCCTTAGACATTTTTGGTAGAATGGGGTCTAAATATGAGATGTTCTTGAGCCACTACTGATTTGTTAAGGAATGTGAACCAACTGTTAAACATAAATAATAGATAAAAGTACCAAATATCTTGGTACCAATACTACCAGACTAATAAGAGAATAATAGAATAACAGACTTAGAAGGGGCCTTGGAGCAGGAGTTCAAGCAGGAAACCCTATACCATTTCAGACAAATAGTTGTAAAATCTCTTCTTAAAAATCTCCAGTGTTGGAGAACCCACAACCTCTGGAAGTAAATTGTTCCTCTATTTCACTATTTTTGAAAAAGCCCAGAAAGATTTAGCTTTTAATAAAAGATTTTATGCATATGTTATTATTATGGTTGGTCACATAGTCAGATGTTAGGGTTTGGAATTTTTATCCACTTATCAAGTCTTTCCCAAGGACCTGGGAGAGGCAGATGTTGTTGTTTGATGGTATTTAAAGCTATCACCACAGAATGTAAGCTGTTCCAAGTAAAACTGCATTTTGCAATTGACTGATGGTGATTTTTCAATGTCAGTGGTGTTCAAGAGGTGCTCAAGATGTTTTGGGATTGCACTCAGGGAGCCTATTCCTTTTGGTAGTATCTTTGCTTTCTTTTGCCAAAGTCATTCTACTTTTATTTACAGCTCTTTTAGTTTGTGATTTTCTTCAGTTATTTTTCTTCTCTGCTGCTGCTTCCAGGTATTGCATCCCTATCCAGACTTTTTTGTTTTTCTTCTCAACAATTGTTAAAATCTTATTAATATTACAGGTAGTCCTTGAGTTACAAACATTTATTTAACAACCGTTTGAAGTTACAATAGCACTGAAAAAACTGACTTATGATCTGTCACAGCATCCCAGGGTCACATAATCGCCATTTACAACTTTCCCAGGAGGCTTCTCACAAGCAAAGTCAATAGGGGAAACTGGATTCACTTAATGACTACATGATTTGCTTAATGACCACAACAAAAAAGGTAATAAAATTGGGCATGATTCACTTAACCCCTGCGTGGCTTAGCAACAAAAGTTCCAGTCTCAATTGTGGTCATAAGTCAAGGACTACTTGTGGTCATAAGTCAAGGACTCCTACCATTTTTCGAGACCACATTTCGGTCTCTAAAAGGTTTGCCATCACTGGTTTAGTATATATGCGGATCCAAGCAACTAGCCTTTTGTAATTGACAGATGAAAATTTTGTCAATGCACAGATTTTCTAAATGCATCTTTTAATTTATTTTTCAGATCTTGATATTTTGGGTTCTTCTCCAATTCTTTATCTTCTACTCCAGGGCTTTTCAACTGATGGTACGCGTACCACTGGTGGTACATTGGCACCTGGCAGGTGATATGCAACCATCCCAGAGAAGTGGTAGTGGGGGAGGGGAATGAGCTGAAGCGGTGGCAACACTGCACAAGCCTGAGTGAGAGCTGGTTGAAGATGCAGGGCTGTCAGGGCTCAGCAGAACTGCCTGTCAACGCTGCAAATACTGTATATTCTTGCTTTGACAATGTGCAGAACTGTCTGGTATATATATAGTTAAACCAGCAACTAGGAAAGGGGGAGGAGCAAGGATAGCCCGGGAGAAAGAAACCGGAAGTAAATCACATCTTCCAAGTTGATTGGAAGATGTGAACCATGACCCTACAATAAGGGAGTGGAATGCTATGCGTAACGGAAGAGAAGCAGTTCTAAGCATTCCACCATTTAGTGCTGACGTACTGTAACATCAATAAATGCTTTTAGGAGAAAATATGCCTGAAAGTCCTTTTAAGTGTTTCGTTACTCAGACACCTGACACTGCCAGCATCAGTGCCGGGCTCCAGCTGATCAGTGCTTCTGTGGGGCTCAGCTGAAGCGCCAGGATCAGCGCCGGGTTCCAGCTAATCGGCACTTCTGCAGTGCTCAGCTGAAACGCCAGGATCAGCGCCGGGCTCTGCAGGGCTGTCAGGGCTCAGCAGAAATGCCAGGATAAGCGCTAGGCTCCAGCTGATCAGTGCTTCTGCAGGGCTCAGCAGAAGCGCCAGGATCAGCACTGGGCTCCAGCTGATCAGTGCTTCTGCCGGGCTGTCAGGGCTCAGCAGAAATGCCAGTATAAGCGCTGGGCTCAGCAGAAGCGCCAGGATCAGCTGGAACCTGGCACTGAGCCTGGTGCTTCTGCTGAGCCTGAAGAAGCGCTGAACAGCTGGAGCCCGGTGCTGATCCTGGTGCTTTTGCTGAGCCCTGCAAAATCACTGATCAGCTGGAGCCTGGTGCTGATCCTGACGCTTCTGCTGAGCCATGAAAGCCCTGCAGAAGCACCGATCAGCTGTCAGGGCTCAGCAGAAATGCCAGGATCAGCACTGGAAGGAAGGAAGGAAGGAAGGGATGGGAATGAGAAGGAGGGAAAGAAGGAGGGAAGGAAGGAAGGAAGGAAAGAAGGAAGGAAGGAGAAGGAGGGAGGCAGGGTGGGAGGGAGGAAAAAAGGAAAGAAGGAACCCCCCCAACAGTAACCACAATGGTAATGCAGCCCTCATTGAAATTGAGTTTGACACCCCTGATATAAAATGATTAAGTGAATCTGGTTTCCCCATTGCCTTTGCTTGTCAAAGGTTGCAAAAGGGGATCACATGACCTTGAGACACTGCAGCCATCATAAATATGAATCAGTTGCCAAGCATCCGAATGTAAATCATATGACCTTGAGAATACTGAAATGGTCATAAGTGTGAAAAATGGTCATAAGTCACTTTTTTCAGTGCCGTTGTAACTTTGAACAGTCACTAAGCGAACTGTTGTAAGTTGAGGACTATCTGTACTTTATCATTTTTTTCCTTTTTTTTGGGGGGGTCATCAAGTTTTTGACACTTTGCTAGGTGACTGGCGGTACTCGGATATTGCCATATCCTAAAAGTGCTACAATGGGTGAAAAGGTTGAAAAGCCCTGTTCTATTCCACTCTCCCCTGGTATTGCGATAATCAGTTATACACACTTTCTAGGATCATCTTGCATCCTGCGACAATACCTTTCTAGGATCATCTTGCATCCTGCAACAATTGACAAATGTTGTTTGACAATAACATAGTCAAACAACATTTGTCAATTCCAGGTCCTTGAGAAGGACTCGATAGGTAGATAAAAATACCAAATCCACTCTAAACATCTGGCTGACTGTGTAATGAATATAATTACATTTATTAACTTCCCCGCTCTGGATGGCATACAAAACTAGAAAACACCTGAAAAACAGCTATAAACACTAAATTGGACAGACAAATCAAGCTAAAATGATCTAATAAACAACAAAATAAGCAAAACAAAACAAGACCTTAAACAAATAATAAACATCACACCATAACTCTGTGGTGTGGGCTGGTCTGAGAAAGAGTGACTGGCCTAAAGTAACCCAGCCGGCTTTCAAGCCTAAGGGAGCCTAAGGAAGGCGTGGAACTCGTAATCTCTTGGTTTTCTAATCTAGTACTTGAAACACAACTAAAAAATCATCTGCTCTAGCATTAATTACTTTTTTTCTACAATACTGAACTATAAACAAATATGATCCCCTCACTTGGTTTACTTTAATTCCATACTTTTACACTTCAGTTCTCAACATACTTTTCATAATAGAGAAATCAGAAACATGTGCAATTTTAAATGACTAATTAATCAACGTAAACCCTTAACTTTCCAGTGTAAAACCAACAATGTGTAAGAATAAACATTTGAAATGCAATATTTCTGAGGAAATATTCATATTTGGGGTTCTTCATTGGTTTTAATACCGAAAGGATTAAATGACAGTTTTTTTTTCTAAAATACAGTCTGTATTTCATTACTCTCCATATATAACAAAGAGTTCATCTTTCTAATGGCATTTTAAAGAAAATTTTGAAGAGAAAACAAGCCAAGATTCAGTGACAGTTTCTGAAGACTTTAATAATTCTCTTGTTTTGCCTCTTACCTTTCAAGCGTTAGTTTTTTGGAAACAAACTTGCCAATCAAAGAGAATAGGTTTTGGATAATTAATAATATTGATAGGTCTTATGTTTTAACTGACGACATGATCTTTTATCTTGATTTAATTATCTTTCATATGCTGCTTGATATAGAAAGCAGTGGTGGAATTATATTCAATTAACTAAACTCATGCAACATAATAGTTCAGATGCTAGACTAAGGTACCATCCAAGCAAAATTGGTGCACTTATCTAGGTTTGATGCTTTTCTATTCTATTCCAGTCGTATTGTCTGTGTTGAGGAAATCTTCAGTAGCTAAGCTACTTTGTGAGAGGGACCTCGGAGTCCTAGTGGACAATCACTTAAATATGAGCCAGCAGTGTGCTGCAGCTACCAAAAAGGCCAACACAGTGCTGGGCTGTATTAACAAAGGGATAGAATCAAGATCACGTGAAGTATTAATACCACTTTACAATGCCTTAGTAAGGCCACACTTGGAATACTGCATCCAGTTTTGGTCACCACGATGTAAAAAAGATGTTGAGACTCTAGAAAGAGTACAGAGAAGAGCAACAAAGATGATCAGGGGACTGGAGGCCAAAGCATATAAGGAAAGGCTGCTGGAATTGNGTTAGAACAATTAACCAGTGGAACAACCTGCCTCCAGAAGTGGTGAATGCTCCAACACTGGAAGTTTTTAAGAAGAGACTGGACAGCCATTTGTCTGAAATGGTATAGGGTTTCCTGCCTGAGCAGGGGGTTGGACTAGATGACCTCCAAGGTCCCTTCCAACTTTATTATTATTATTATTATTATTATTATTATTATTTTGTCCAGGTGCTGCCTCAGAGGCACCACTGCAAATCTATTATTGCCACATTTTGTCTGAGGTTGCAGGGCCAATGTTTTTCCTTTGGGGGAAACTCTACCTCTCTTAGATTTGCCTCTTCCTTCTTTTTTCAAAGCAAAGTGCCATTGCATTTTGCCATTCTTTTTTCTTCAGGAGCAATTGGAGTTGTTTTCCCCTCTTTGGCTTCACTGTGAAAACTTTGTATTTGACTACAAAAACCAGGTGGTGGCTGGAATGCTAAGTTTCTTCTCTTTCCTTTGACCTCTTGGTGGCCTTTTTATCTTCTTCTCATTATCCCCATTCCAAGGAGAGGCAAAAAGGACACTCACAAAGAAGTATGGAATTATTGTGTAGGAAGTGCTCAAATTAAAGAAACTTCTTAGAGGCTGCAAGTATTAGGTAGAAGGCTATGCCAAATTCCTTGAGGGGCTGATAAATTGAGCTGCAGTAAAGAAAGAAAGTAGGGATTGTACTGGGGAGGGGGGGAGAATCTGTTCTTTCCTCATGTAGTTGCAGTAGCAATGAGAGGTTTGGGTTCAAGTGGGAACCCTGGGAAAAAAAATACTGCTTTTGTGAAATTCTTCCTACTGGTAGCATATCAACTGGTACTTGTTCCTGGAACAAAAGTTAATGAATAGGTATTTTTCTGTATCTTTTCTTTTCTTCCGAAGAGGTCACAGTGTATTCCTATAGAATACACCTTGTTCTTTCAAATTTTTCTTTTTTTCTATATGAGTTTTAGGCTCTCGGGCATGCTAACCTTCTGATTTGTTGGTCGGAATTATGACAGTTGATCCAAGGCTGGTGTATATACCTATAGCCTTGGGCAACTGAGTTCATATCGTTATGTTCTGAACAATCTAATCCTGTGAAATATGTTAAGAGTTTTGACATGCCTTGGCTTTCTGGCTGAATAATCTCGACTGAAGTCCAGCCTATTCCCCCCCTCTCCCCTGAATGTCATGCTGCCTTCTGTTCTGCTATTGTGAACTGGTACAGTCTATTTTTGCAACAGTCATTATCTGCAATTATCCATTATGAGAAGAAAGAGGTTATTATGGCCAAAGTCTACTTACCTTTGAAGTTTTGCCCTTTGCTTTGTCAGGTATTGCTGAGTTAATGAAGAGCAAGAACAGAACACAGAAGTGATTTCACTATCCAAGGCTGGGAAATTTGGGTTTCGGAGGGATACCTACCTGGGACAGGTAAAATATGACCCATATATATGATGTTGGATAATACTTGGGAAGGTTTATTTTATAGAGACACAACTACTTAATTCCATTTTTGTTTGACTTTACTATTTGTATTATTGCTTGTTGCTTTAATATAAAATATATTACCTGGTTGCAGTGTGGATAGTATGAAATGAGGGAGATCATCTGTATGCTTCAGAATATAGATATTTGGTCTAGTGACCCACTCCCAAGAAATGGAAAGGGAATAAAAAGGACAGCCCTTTTGGTAGAAATTGAATAGTGTTATGGCAGAGGCCTTGGAGATACATCATTTGAAGTCAATGTGTCCTCTCAAGATGCAGATTAGGTAGTAGACACATGACATAAAAGAAAGGAAACCAGTAGGTCCTTCCTTCCTTCCTTCCTTCCTTCCTTCCTTCCTTTCCAAAATGGATCTAAGTATCTGTGAGAAAACTTGTGCTTTTTCATTTGGCAGAAAAATGGGACAATGTCTTATAAGCCCAAGGAACATGAATAGGAACATGAGATAGAAGTCTAAGGGTATAATTTTCCAAGATGTAAAATAAAATAATATTAAGGAAAGGAAAGGAAAGACAAGACCACTTGTTTCTTTTCTTTTATGTTATGCACCTACTTTATATAAATAGGAATCTAGGAGTAGAATATTGGTTATAAAGTATGGTTCTAAAGTAGGCTAATTTGAGAAAAAAAGAATATATCATTAATGGATAAACTAGTTAGAATTATGCAAGATATTTGAAGGATACTGAAACATTAATCTTATGCCTAGCTTATTTGCTATCATATTTTTCACAATGTTACTAAATTAAAGTATTATTTTGAAGATGGGAAGGATTAGATTCTTCAAATTAGCAAAAGCTAGTACCTCAATTTTGAAATTGTATTTCAGTCATTATTGGCAGTGTGCTAGAAAAAAAAATTGGTTACAGTATAGTAGATGCCATGTCTCAAATTGATTCTTGCCTGCCAGAGGCAGTTTCTGCTTCATTAATTGATCAGTGGCCATGGTACATATTGGAGTGGAAACTTGCAATCAGATTTATCAGCAGTGAAATTTCTGTCAAACAGCAATTACTTCAGTTGATCTAATATGTTTTGAGGCACCGTAACTTGTATAGGGATAACAAATAGAATTCTGAAAGGGAACACAGGGAAAAAAAGGATGTAATGGTGGCTGCCAGTGAATTCGAAAAAGCTTGATGAAATTTCTACCCTTCCTTTACCAAATCTGTTGAGATGAGACTGGGGATTCTGGTCTCAGAAGTTGAAGCTTCTACATTTAGGGAGCACCAGCTAATGAAAAATATTGTTAGAAGTTTATTTTCCAGAATCTCTTTTAAATGGTCTGAAGAAGAATGAATTTGGTCTGGCAGTTTCTTTTTTTGCATTATTAGAGTAAAACCCTCCCACCATTTCCAAGCCTACTTTACAACATCATAGTTTTCCAAGGGACAGAAAAGTTGTCTTATAATTATCTTGATGTGATAAAAAATGATTGAATTAGGAAAAATGCCGTCTAATTAATGCACCATGGAGGGGAAACACAGTGATTTTGCAGAAGTTTATTCAGGGACAATTAATGTGTGAGTACTGTGTTGTTTATGGCAGATTTCCCTGTCTTCTGCTTTTTGAAGAAGTATCAGCCACCTGCCAAATTAATTGTTCAGATACAAACCTCAATTAATCTTAAAATATGTCAATAGTAGTTAATGAAGCAAACATTTCACTTGATTGTCCAGTGAAATCTATACCATTTAGGCAATGGAATCATTTGAGAATGCACAGCAGGTAATGTCTTAGAATATGTCAATAGTATTTAATGTAGCAAACATTTCACCTGATTGTCGCTGATCAGCACATTAAGTACTAATCTATGCTGTCTTGAATTTGGAAGAGATTGTGTAATGCAGCGGTTCTCAACTTATGGGTCGTGACCCCATTTGGGGTCGATCGACCATTTCACGGGGGTCGCCAAGCAAGGCTGTCCGCCATTTTTTTCCCCTTTTCCGGCGGGTGCCTTACCTCCCTTGGGCTGGGCCAGCTGGTGGTTGGCCTGCTCCGTCTCTGCCGCTTGCCAGCTACGCCTCGGCCGGCGCAGGGGGCGGAACCATGCATGTGCGGCGCTCCCGGGCAGGTAAAGTCCTCGACTTACGACCGGTTGGGTAGTCCTCGACTTACGACTGGTTTAGTCCTCGACTTACGACCGGTTTAGTCCTTGACTTACGACCAGTTGGGGGTCGCGGCATTAAAAAGGTTGAGAACCACTGGTGTAATGTAATATGGCTAACAATGCGAGATTCAAACTTTCAGAACAAACAAATATTTACCCCTACCATGGAGAACAATCCTTGAACAATCCTGGCTGGTAGAGCTTGCTGTTTATTCCTGGCAAGGAAATGTAGTAACATGGAAGAGGTGATGGCTCTCAGAACTTTCCCTATGACTGAAAACAGCAGCAGCTTGTGAATTATTTCCTTCCTGTTCTGTGTCCTTGCCCTTCTCTCATGTCTCAAAGCATCTGCTGCTTTTTAACTCCAAATGTTTCCTTACATATAGCTTCTTCCAGGCTGCCCCCTTTCAGCTATCCACTGCCAAATAATTCAAGATGATTAATGTAAGATCCATGAGAGCTTATCAAGGAAACAATTGTGCAACCAGCCTTGGTCCATGATGAACCACTCCAGTTTTTCCATGACTGGACATTCAGTGGAATTTTAAAACTCAAAGATTTCTACTGATTGGAGAAGGTTGATGCCTTTTCTATTGTGCCCCAAATATATAGAATGTGTTTCTAAGAACTCTCTTTCTTATCCGCAGTTTGGGTTAGTGGTTAAGGCATCACTCTAGAAACTGGGAAATCCTGAGTTCTAGTCTTGTCCTAGGCGCAAAGCTGGATGGGTAACTTTGGGCCAGTCACTCCCTCTCAGCACTAGGAAGGAGACAATAACAATGTGGTTTTGAAATCTTGCCAGGAAAACTGCAGGGTCTAGTCAAACCTTCTGACACCTGGAATCAAGATTGACACAAAGGCATATGCACATGCACAAATTCTTTTCAAAGGCAAGTCTTAAGACCACAAGGAGTGGTAATTCCATAGGCTGCTATTTCATCCGATCTGTACTGTGCAAAGTTGGGAAGGGCTATAAATATAGATTCAAGTGATTTCAATTGAAAAATTTCTACTTGATAATTTTTTGGAATTTTAAATCAAATCAGCTCTTAACTTGTTATTTTTCTAGTAGGACCATGTTTCCGAAAATAACTACAGAACTGCTGAAGCAGCTCCGGCAAGTGATGAAAAATTCCAAATATGTTTCTGAACCCATTCAAGCCTACATTGTGCCCTCAGGAGATGCTCATCAGGTACTGGATTGTCTTCTGCTTGAAAAATGCCATTCAGAAACACTAAAGTAATTCAGACAATAGAAAAAACTGTGATTCTCACCAAACAGACTGCAATGTGCTGTGATATCAGTGATCATTAACAAGGTACAATTTCAGTGAGGTAGCCTTGTAACGTAGAATTGTAAATTTGAAGCTTCCATGCAATGTCAAGTATCACATGATTGGTGTTCAAACTTGCAAAGACTTCCTCACTGCATACAGTTACATTGTCCTTGTAGATGAACAGTTCTTCAATGGAAAGCAGAACATAATAAGTTGGATCAGGTTTATGGTTATCATGGCAGCCATGAACTCTGGGCCATTCCAGATCTGTTGTCAAAGCAACGCAAGTTAAGGTTTTCCAGCACTAGCAATCCAGAGAATTCTACATCTTAATCATTGCTAGTAGAAATAACTTTTTTAAAATTATATAAATATGTTTCAGATCATAATAGTTAAGATTAATTACCATATAGGGATCAACTGCAATGCTACATGGTTAATTGACATTGAAAGAAAAAGGAAAAGTTGGAGACAGATCCAACCTAATGGAAGTACTGTATTCTTTTTGGTGTTGTTCAACCATATTCTTAATGATACAAAGACATCTGATGAGGAATATGCCAAGATCTTTCTGTGCATATTTCAAGACTGAAAGAATAACAGCAAGAAATCAAGGCTAATTTATGTGTTTTTCTATTACTTTGTATCCTTTTGATCATCATTATTTTTGCTTTTTATTTTTGTCTTCCTCAGAGTGAATACATTGCACCTTGTGACTGCCGTAGGGAGTTCATTTGTGGATTTAATGGGTCTGCAGGTATGTTTCTAGAACTGTGTCCATTCCTATGAATGGAGCCCTTAATGGAACCTTTGTGTTTCTCATTAAATTATAGAGAGAAGCTAAACTTCTGTATTTTTCTTTTCTTTTGAATATCCTTTCCTTTGTCTGTTTTTACATATAGATGTTCAGATAGACATCTGTAAAATACGGTTCCCAAAATATCACTTAGCATTAAAAAAAAGAAGAACATGCATCCCAAATGTTTTATATTTCTTTTTGGGTTAGTTTCAGTTTTGACTAAAGTGAGAAAATCAAAAGTTTGCATGCTCTCTGCATAAACTGTTCTATATTCAATGGAATAGAATAAAATACATAAATGTTATTTATGCTGCCACTGGTATGCACTGAGGCATTGACATGTATTTTTATTTTATTTTTAATACAATAAAATGTCAGCTGGTCATAGAGAATTATCAATACAAGTTGACTATTTAAAGTTCTTTCAGAGACTTTGATGTTGTATTAATTCCGTATTCAGTGATTAAAGTAAATAGAGAACATTCTTAAATACCAGATATGAGCTTCTTGCTTGAAGAATATGATGATATTTTGCAACCTTTCAACATTTTTGTGGATCACATATAATGGATAATCTGTTATGGCCCATGAGCCAATGATGGACAGGCTGCAGACAAGAACAGGGTGAAAGATGGGGAGTTTTCTCACTTCTGACTCTTCATGATGGACATCCTATAAGTAGGATTGTCTGTAGGACCATCTGTTTTCTTTGATTCTAACCATACCCACACCCATTTCTTTTTTCTTTTTGATTCCTGATAGAAAAGAAACACATCACACTTTCCAAATTTTTCTAGATCACTCTTGTTTTCAGCGTGTTGGACCAAATAGGCCAGATGACCTAAGGACTATCACATCTGGGCTTCAGATTGTGTATCCATTGCATATCTGGATATATTACACTCCTTACATTTATATGCATCCCCAACAATCTTGCTTTCTTTTTTCTTTTGCTCAAATAAAATTCTATATATATTTATTCAAAGTAATCCCTAACTGGGATTATTTCTAAATAAGTGTGAATGAGATTGTACAATTCTATCCAGAATGTCTGTCCAGAATGGGTAAGTACATGTCAGACTGAACCCTTAGATATAGTTAGAGACCTTTCCTTTCCCCCTTCCCCCCTTTCGCTGTGTATATTGAGAAGGAAAAATTATAACACTATTGATAATAATTTGTATGTATGCATACAAGAGAGAAACAATGAGTAGCTCATTTCTGAAGAACTGTTTGGTTTTGGAGTTTACATGCTGGGCAGAAAAAGTTTTGAAAGGTTTGAATTGTTGCTTCCCCTTTCAGCATGTACACCAGCTGGACTGGTGATGTAATACCAGAGTAGTAATGAGCTTTTGCTGACCCTTAGATGACTCTCCAATAAAACAAAAATCCTGTTAGCTATTTCATAGAGTACTTGCAGCTTTCCTTTTTCTCTGTCCAAGGCCTATGAAAATAGGATACTTGTACTCAGGGATTTGCAGTAAACAATATCGGTTAGCCAAGTTTAGTGTCTCTAAAGAACATTTTCTGCATCTGAAATTACTGGGCATTGAACACTAATGCTCCCTCTCCCTCTCCCTCTCTCTCTCTCTCTGTCTCTCTCTCTCTCTCTCTCTCTCCCTCTCTCTCTCTCTCTCTCTCTCTCTCATTCTCTCTCTCTCTCTCTCATTCTCTCTCTCTTTGTTTGTGTGCGTGTGAGAGAGTGAGTCTTGCATCAGAACAGCATGTTCAGTTTAGCAACATTTCCTGTGGCTTCAAGCATTGCAATGTAGCCTTAAGATCTGGGTTTAGTTTCAAGCTGTGCCACTGATTAACATGTAGTGCTAACGTTGTCAAGTCACCTTTTCTATGGCATCCTGTTTGCCTGCTAAGCAAAATAAGATTAACAAATTAACAAGTCAGGTATATATAGCTCTGGTGGACCTCTAATTATAAGAAATCAAATCATCCAATAGATTTCTACTCCTTCAATCATAGAGCAAAGTGCCTCTCACAATGTTCCAATTGGCATTTTTCCCTTACTTTGCTGAAGTGACATATTTTAATGGTTTGATCTCCAGTGACCATTCAAATACTTTTAATTATTTTTTTATTTCCAGCCTTAATTATCTTTTGTTTCCAGCCTTTTCATCTGCCTGGCACAAAGAACTTTGTTTTATAGGATAAGCATTTCTTTTTTTCATATACCCAATATTCCATTGATTTAGAAAAAATGATTTCAACTTTTTTTTTTTTAATACTGCCAGGCATTCATGGTTGGTGTCGTCAGTGGTTTGGCTTAGCAGGCTAAGAGAAATAGCTTCCTTCTTCTTAAGCTTTTTTTCAACAAGGACTCCAAAACTCCATCTGGGCTTGAGATGTTTTAGTGTTAACATCTGATTAATATTTTCTTCTCCTGGATTTATTAAATGAGAGCAATGTCTTCCAGTGTATCTGTAGTTTCAGTTCTGCTATCTTCTCTGCTTTCTCACAGGAACTGCCATTATAACAGAGCAACATGCAGCCATGTGGACAGATGGACGCTATTTCCTTCAGGCATCCCAACAAATGGATTCCAATTGGACACTCATGAAGATGGGTGTGTGTGAGCCCAAACCAGGGTTTTATTTCATCTTACCCAGAAAATTATTTTAGCTGAGGAGTGCCCAACAGGATCATATTGAGAAACCTCTATTGGCACGCCATCGAACTATTTTTTATCAAACTGTAATATATAACATGAGAAAAGGGAATAATTATTAAGGATAGAATACATTCTATTTAAGTAATAAAATTCATGTAAGTGAAATTAGACTTTTAACTTAGTTCTACCTGGTTTTTTTGTAAAGTTATTCTCTGACATGCTACAAGACCAGTGAAGACCTTAAACCTAATCTCATGAATACCTGCTTTGTTTGATACAGTATTTTACATTATGTAAACGTAAGTTCTTCAGTTAATGAGTTGCATTTGTTATTAGTTGACAACATGTAATTCTAGTTTTGTCATGCTGAGTGGCCTGCAGGCAGAAATCAGAATAAAGTAAGTAAAATTAATATTCATCATCATCATCATCATCATCATCATCATATTTTAAACAGAATGTTGACACTGCTAATTCATGTGAATGTTACAGAAATAGGTCTTGCTTTCTCAGGTTGCTTTTGTCCATCCAAGAGAATGCAAATGATTTCCTTGTAGGAAGCAAGGCAATTATCCTATCCAGTTCCTCTTGCTTTGAGTTGGCCTTGTTTTAATATTTCCAATCTTGTCTTTTGGATTTTCCTTTTCTTAGGACTGAAAGACATTCCTACTCAAGAGGACTGGCTTGTAAGTGTACTTCCTCAAGGTTCTAAAGTTGGAGTGGATCCTTCTATTATTCCTGCTGGTGAGTTTGACCAAGTGCTTTCATCTCAGTGTAAAGGGTTAAATTTTTTCACCTTGCCCCAATCTACTATTCACCTTCAGGGGGACCCCAATCAACTTTGTTCGGTCTGCAGTTAGTGGTATAGAGCAATAGCAATAGAGCATAGACTTATATGCTGCTTCATAGTGCTTTACAGCACTCTCTAAGTGGTTTACAGAGTCAGCATACTGCCCCCAACAATCTGGGTCCTATTTAAAGTATTGCTAATTTTCCTTTTGGCCAATGGACAGCAGAGCACAGTTTTCTGGCAGGACGGGTTCCGTAGCATGCCCCATCTGTTGGAGCGAGTTGGGTGGGCCAGTCCCATTGGTTTGTGATGGTTCCTCAGGTAGTCTGGTCTCATGCCATGGAGGGCTCTATAGGTGATAACTGATATCCTGAATTGGACCCAGAAGAAAACTGGCAACCAATGCAACTTGCACAACAGCAGGGTTAGATAGAGATTATGTATATGTATAGCAGGAATGCATTATATAACAGATTTTTTCTCTCTGCATCTTTCAGACCAGTGGAAGAGGATGAACAAAGTTCTGAAATGTGCTGGCCATGTTCTTGTGCCAGTCAAAGATAATTTGATTGATGCCATATGGGCAGATCGGCCACCACGACCTTGTAAGCCTCTGATGACACTAGATCTTAGCTTCACAGGTAAGAGGAACCTAATTATGTTTGCAGATACAGCATTGAACATGGTTTTCTAATGTGATACCCTCCAAATTTTCCGATTTTTTTTTAACCAACATCTGGCAGGCATCCAGTCAGCAGGCTTTTTAATTCTGTCTTGACCAGAGGCAAAGGAAATGGGATGGGGTCAGCATGATATTTTGAAAAACACTGTTGTGACCTTGATGTTTGCTAACTCATTAAAATAGCTCTGAAATATAGGTAATGCTGTCCATTTGCAGCAAGAAGACCTTTGCTGTTGTTCTGAATTCCAGTTTGGCTGACTTCTAATTCTAGTTGCTTGTTACAGGAATCAGTTGGAAAGAAAAGATTACAGCTCTGCGGGGCAAAATGGCCGAGAGGAAGGCTCTCTGGTTTGTTGTGACAGCTTTGGATGATGTGGCTTGTGAGTATCAGTACGGGGCCATTCAGCATTATTTTATTGCTGTTGAGTGATTTCTGTGCATTGGCAGTGAAAATATGTCCAGCAATATGTCCGGAGTATAACTCCATTTTTTTCTTAGACCATAGTTTGCCTATGGTCATACTTGTTGAAAAAAAAACATAATAGGCTGAACTCATAAAATATAGTGTGCCTAAAACCAAGATTTATAAATCACATAGCTGACTTTCCATAACATCATAATCCTAGATATAATGATGATGATGATGATAATGATGATGTTGATGATGATGTTGGAAGGGACCTTGGAGGTCATCTAGTCCAACCCCCTGCTCAGGCAGGAAACCCTATACCATTTCGGACAAATGGCTGTCTACTCTCTTCTTAAAAACTTCCAGTGCTGGAGCATTCACTGCTTCTGGAGGCAGATTGTTCCATTGGTTAATTGTTCTAACTGTCAGGAAATTTCTCCTTAGTTCTTAGTACAGTATGAAAATCTAGCTGGTCATTAGCAATCCTTTTGAAATGCAGAGATCAGAGGAATTAGCTGATCAATGCAATTAACAATGAAGAAAGGGAGGCTGGTGGTCCCCAGTAATGCTAAGCCAGTGGTGGCGAACCTATGGCATGGGTGCCAGAGGTGGCACTCAGAGCCCTCTCTGTGGGCACGCGTGCCGTCGCCCCAGTCCTAGGCCTTCAGCTGGGTTTTATAAAATCTTTTCGCTTTAGGCCTCCACCGCTGTGTACAAAAAAAAAAGTTCAATCAATCAGTCAATTTCAACTTCTTGCGGGAAAAAAAAGATCTTGCAAAGTTGGAATTGATTGATTGAACTTTTTAATCCCACCCAGTCTGCTCTTACCACCGCAGCCACGCCCACCCAATGGACCACACCCACCCGGCACCCGACGATGCATAAGTGGGTTTTGGGTTGCAGTTTGGGCACTCGGTCTCTAAAAGGTTCGCCATCACTGTGCTAAGCACTCAGCATTAGATGGGTGAAAAATCCCTAGCTCTTGAAGATAATGGGGTACTCTTCCAAGACTCCCATACATAGAGCTAATGGCAAAGCTGTATATCTGCCTAAAGTGAGGCTTCAGTGACTTTTCTTAGGCTAAAGCTGTGGTGAGGCTTTGGGCGGGCTGCTATAAATCAGGATTCAGAAAAGAAGGCTAGGTCAAAACTAAGTTTGATGCCATTTGATTCTCATTTTAATTTTGAGTTGAGCGAAAAGCATTTTCAATGCAGCCTAATAGTGCCATCTTGTGGCAGAAGCTCTGAAAGGATCTAGAAATTTTATCTGGATCAGGATGTTGGTTAAAAGAAGGCTGGTTGGATGTTAATCAAGGCTGTAACACTACCTTTTTATTGTGATACAGGGCTTTTTAATCTTAGAGGGTCTGACGTGGAATACAATCCAGTGTTCTTTGCTTATGCTATCATAGGGATAGACACTATCAGGTAAGAAGAACTATAGCTTTCTCAGTAATTTTACTAATTTGTTGTTGTTAGTTGCGAAGTCGTGTCTGACTGGTATTTTATTTTTTAAAATGTACATAAAATCTTTAAAAACAAAGTGTTTCTATTAACAGGTATATGTATTTCTAAATCAGTATTAATGGACGTAATATAGGATGCCTTTAAAGCCCATTAAGCAATTTTATTTTATTTTTTGAAGCTCTTGATTGATTTTCTGTACTAATTTCTGCTTCATGTTTGTCTTAGCTTTCATTAACAGTAACATTATCCAGGGCCTGATAGACTTCACCACTTTTTAATCAAACATTGTGTAGAAAATTACCATATAACATTATATTGCTTGCTTTTTAAGAAGTGTGCTTTAGGGTGACTTGAACAGAATGTTACGTACGGTGTGAAACTTAAAGTTTGAACAAAGGTTAAACTGTACCCTGAATAGATTCTGATTTTAATATCATCCCTAATTAATATTTCTTAAATTTACTTTTATGAGAGTTATTATCTTAAAGGTAATATAGTAATTTATGAATAAAAGACATCAAGCTCTTTAAGACTTTCCCAGTGACTTTCCCATAAATGTAAAGACAGTTGTCTCCCTTGTATTAAAGGGGTGATTATCCCAGAAATGTCATCTTTTGCTTCTTTTCTCACTCTTCTCTTTTAGGTTGTTTATTGGTGGCAATCGCTTAATAGATTCAAATGTGAAAGAGCATCTGTTTCTGGATTCTGCTCAGGACCCTGAATTGCACATACAAATTCTGCCATACGATTCCGTCCTGACAGTTCTGAAATCAATTTGTGAATCTCTCTCTCCACATGAGAAAGTTTGGCTCAGTGATAAAGCCAGCTATGCTCTAACTCAGGTCATTCCCAAGGTGTGTACATACTAACAGGCAATTTATGTCTGAAGCCAAGATCTCAGAAGCTGCTAAGGCTTTTTGGATGGATGAAATGACTAGCAAATTAAAATAATTTATTGAAGAAGTGTGTTGGATTAGAAAAAGACGGGCAGGTGAGGTTATCAGCATCTAAAAGAGAGAGAGAGAGAGATGGAGACAGACACAAAATATTTATTTATTTTACAATTCTAATAACAAAGATACTCAGCAGCCTAAAATTGTATTTGTCTGATTTTGTTGCCATATTCTACTTCCAAAACCCTCTTTACAAACATTCTTATCAAATTCCGTATCTCGGTGCACTTGATTTTCTTAGTCAGGAATTTTGTCTCTCAAATGTCATTCTCTTACCTTCAGCCCTTTTCTCTAATCTATGAAGATCATTTTGATTCCCTCATTACCTGTTTTTTACCCAACTTCTACCATTCGCAGATAGAAGAAGCATCCCCTCCACTTTTTTCACTAATTTAAATGCTTACAATTAATTAATTAATTAATTAATTAATTAATTAATTAATTAATTAATTAATGCTTACATTTAACTAGTTTGCTAATCAAAACATCATGAAGAACTGTATTTAATACCTTCCTGAAATTAATTATATTTGTAGAAGTTCAACAAAAGTTATCTGACTTTTTGAAAAAAGAAACAAGGTAAGATTGATCTGGTAATCCTCATTGATTAATCCATGCTGGCATCTGGCAATTACCACATCGTTTTCAAGATGTATGCAAATTAATTTGTGGTGTGTTCTAGATTGATAATTCCTTGGATCTTCCTTTTTCCCCTTATTGAATATAGGAACAACATTTTCTCTCCTTTAGTTGTCTGCCAATCCTCCAGGATTTTTGCAGATGATACATAAAGATTTGGTGAGGCCATTAGCAAGTTCCTACAGCAGCCTATTATGCAGTTCTTCTGACCTTGGGAATTTAAATTATTTTTGATTAAAGATTTATTCCATGATCATGTCTCTCAATTTCAAGCTAATATTGCTATTTTATTCTGCTGTTTACATTTACCTCTCACACATGGGAGGAAAAATGCGCCAAAATACTTTAAAAGCTCCATCCTTTTGTTTCTTTTCTTTTAGCATTTTGATGCTCTGAGATTTGTTCAAGGATATAAATGCAAAACAGATAGAGTCTGGGAATGAGTAAATTACCAGATTTTGATCCAAGCACAGATAGGATGTTGAAGAAAATGTAGCTTACTGTAGTGACCATGCCATGCCACACCTGGACTATTAGAGGCCTGACCAAACTCTGCTTTGTTTTGTCCATGTTTCAGGATCACCGCTACCTCACCCCCTACACTCCCATCTGTATAGCAAAAGCTGTGAAAAATGTGACAGAAGCAGAAGGCATGAGGAAGGCTCATGTAAGTGATCTTCCCAGTTTCCTAAAGCAACAGCCTTCGGTGCAAAAAGCTGAAATAATGAGATATTGTGGGAAGAATTGCTTTCATTGCAATTGACTGCTAAAATATATATGGTAACCACTGGGTGGATTTTTCCAAATTCTTGTACACTTTTAACTGTTTTATTTCTCCTTCTTTTAATAACAGATTAAAGATGCTGTTGCGTTGTGTGAGCTGTTTAATTGGCTGGAGAAGGAGGTACATTTTTGTGAACTTTTGTTATGAGAGGAGTATTACTTGGAGTGAACGCTTACATAAATAGCATAACAGCATCATGGATCTAGGAAAGACATAACCAACCTTGAGCCATGTAGGCCTTTATGAGTAATGACTATTGTGGGTCCTGAACAGAGGTATAATGTGTTCTCTGAGTCTAGAAGGGGCATCAAGTTATGGGCCTACATTCTGGGGGAGCACAACCTGTTATCCTCCAATCAGGATTCTTAATAAATAGCCATTCTGTCTTGTTTGGGTCGAACCTGTACCTATTTCTCCCTATTCATATCCTGAAGGCTTCCAGGCATTGTGTGTTCTGCCATCTTTCATTTGGCACACAGTGAAGGTACTGGGTATCACCTGCCTATTGATGATACCTCATTCTGAAATGTTGGGTGACACTTCTAGTCTTTATATCCAGTTATGTAGATGTTAAGAGTTGAGAAAATACCAAACTCTGGGACACAAGAAAATGAATAAGGAACTGTCCTCTCCCCTCCTTTCATCACTAACAGAATTTGCAATTCAGGAAAGAACAGAAGGACTGTAAAATGTTGCTTCCAACTTCCAACTCTCATAGGTGGTGCCAAAGGATAGTGTGGTCAATAGTGTTGAAGGCTGTTCTATTAATAATAATAATAATAATAATAATAATAATAATAATAATAATAATAATAATAATAATAATAATAATAATAATAATAATAATAAAGTTGGAAGGACCTTGGAGGTCATCTAGTCCAACCCCCTGCTCAGGCAGGAAACCCTATACCATTTCGGACAAATGGCTGTCCAGTTTCTTCTTAAAAACTTCCAGTGTTGGAGCATTCACCACTTCTGGAGGCAGGTTGTTCCACTGGTTAATTGTTCTAACCATCAGGAAGTTTCTACTTAGTTCTAGGTTGCTTCTCTCTTTGGTTAGTTTCCATCCGTTGCTTCTTGTCCTGCCTTCAGGCGCTTTGGAAAATAGCTTGACTCCCTCTTCTTTGTGGCAGCCCCTGAGATATTGGAACACTGCTATCATGTCCCCCCTCGTCCTTCTCTTTGTTAAACTAGACATACCCAATTCCAGCAGCCGTTCCTTATATGCTTTAGCCTCCAGTCCCCTAATCATCTTTGTTGCTCTTCTCTGTACTCTTTCTAGAGTCTCAACATCTTTTTTACATCCTGGTGACCAAAACTGGATGCAGTATTCCAAGTGTGGCCTTACCAAGGCATTGTCAAGTGGTATTAATACTTCACGTGATCTTGATTCTATCCCTCTGTTAATGTAGCCTAGCAGCCTATTAGTAGTAGTGAATGTCCAATAGGATAAAAATAGTCACAATCCTCTCTCCAAGCCCTACCACAAGTCATCCATAAGAGCAAACAATGAAATTTCCATTCCATGTCCAATACGGAATATTCCCAATTATGTCATTGAGATATATTCTTCATAACTGATGCATAGACATTTTGTAATTATTGGTCCACATATTTAATACTAGTATGTAATGGAGGCAAGCTAACAATGGCATATCAGAAAAAATGTAGGTATGCAAAAAATAAAAAAAGTCTGACTGAGGATATGCTGTTATATTGATTTAATACAACTTTGTCTGATCCTTGCCAGGTTCCCAAAGGCAACATTACGGAAATCATAGCAGCAGATAAAGCAGAGGAATTTCGTAGGTAAGAAAAAGACTCACGTGGGATGTCCTGGGTTACTGCAGTCCAGGTTCAGCCAACTGTAGAGGTGGCAGCGACTGTTAGATGATTTCACATGCCAAAAAAATGACATTGTTCTTTTAAAAATAAGCCACGAAATATCACGAGATTTCATTTGGGAGCAGATAATATTGTGCCATTTGGCAGTCTTTCAAGATTTCAGCCATTTTTAATTTTAGAAATTACAATGTTTTGTGGACTGTAAACTCTACTTTTAAGACAAAATTAATAAACTTGAGTATAGACCCTATTCTGAAGCAGTCCAGCTAACATTTAACTGTTGTTAGTGGATGGAGACTCTAAAGGGACCATTAATCTAGTGCCTAATTCCCCCTCCATTTCAGCTTTCCAAATCTTGGTTGATTTACTACCTTATTATTAATCTAGGGCAGTGGTTCTCAACCACAGACCACAGATCCCCTTTAAATACCTTTTGTGGCCCTGGACCACGGCCACGGACCACCAAGACTTAATTTAAATTTAAATCTTAACATTTCTTCAGTCCTTCGCAGACCCTCAATGAAGACATCGTGGCCTGTCCTAGAAGTCCGCGGACCACATATTGACAACCACTGTTCTAGAATAAGCTGAACAAGTCCTGGCTTGCATGACTAAGTTGTTAGGTTCCACATCTCCGGGAAACTGTCCTCACTGAACTGGAGTAGTGAAAGATGAAGACTTTGGTTGGTCTTGGTTTCTTAGTATTCATAGTTGTGTACCTTCTCCCTATAATAGTTCTTAGCAGTTCAAACCCCACCCAGCTAAGGGGGAAAGAGAATAGGCAAATCGGATACAGAAGAGGCAACTGAAGGAAATATGACTAGGAAGAATCTGAGGCTTTCCCCAGAGATTTGGTTTTTTTCATGACATGTATGTCTTTTTCAGCCAGCAAGAGAACTTCGTTGACTTGAGCTTTGCTACCATTTCAAGTACAGGCCCAAATGGTGCTATCATTCATTACACGTAAGAGCAATAAAAGTCCTTGCACCTCACTGCTGATTGTATAACCAAAAGGACAGCTAGCATGATAGTATCTAGCAGCTTAGTTCAAATTAAGGGATAAATTGATTACTATAACTGGATTGCAATGAGCAAACCTTTTCCTCACATTCCAACTCATCAAATATAACCCTTATGTCATTTGAGGCTTCTTAGACCTGAAATGATAATCTCCATCAGTGGTAGCCTTATTCTAGACTTCTGGCTATTTAGTTTATGTGGGGATTAGAGAATTAGAATCTTCATACTGTCTTGGGATTTCTTTATACCTGTTTGTGGAAGAAATAACAAAGAAGAATCTGACTTGTGCCATAATCAGATAGAGATAGAAGTTGGCTTTAAGATTGGTTGCTTTCTCTTCTAGCTATTTGTGTGTTCAAAATTATTACTGTCAAAATGGAATCCTTGTGATTATTGCCATAAAAGTCCAAAATGTGAGGCTTATTATCCCTGTTGCCAAGGACTGCATGACTTAGAATTTGGAAAACTGCCCTTTTAAAAGAAGGCTTAAAAATAGTTTCAGTGAACAGCTGAGTCTTGGTCAGAGAGCTTGCTTTGGAATAGAAACTAAAACAGATTTAAACGATAGTTAAAGATGAAGGAAAAGGAACTACCATGCCTAGGCTGCTTACTCTCTATTTACCTATTTCTTCAAAGTATGCAAATACAATACACTACATGAGAGTTCAATCCAAGGAATTAAGTTGTCAATATTTATTTATTTAAATGTTTACAGCCTCTCATCTCCCATTTCATTATAGCAATTCTGGGTAGCTAACAACATGTAAAAACACTTTACAAAATAAGAACTAAATAAAAATATAGAAAATTTATAATAAGTGCTGAGATAAAAAAACACACCTGATAAACTATGAACATCTCCCAGAGTCCAGCTAACCTAAACTCCAGTGCCCGGGAACAGATCCAAATTTTTAAAGCTTTTTGGAAGGCTTGCAAGAGTCATGGCTAATCTAATCTTGGAAGATAAGATGTTCTGAAGGGCAAGTGCTCTGATGGAAGAATCTCACTTTCTGGGCTCCACAAGATGATATTCTTCCAATAGATAAAGAATGCCACAGAATGTCTTTCCTGCCTGATTGAAAGGGATTGGTAGAAATGACCACGGAGAGTTACCGTGTAGCTAATACATTTTATAAAGAAACAAACAGCGCACTAATAATCTGGCTCCATGCTGCAAAAGACTTTATAAATGATAACTACCATCCTTCAACATATTTATTTTTTATTAGCTTATAGTATAAAATATGAAAATACAAAAGCAAGTAGTAGGGAACAAAGGGAAGGGGAAAGGAAAAAGAGATGTATGGAATAGGAGGGAAAAAAGAAAAAAAGGCATTGACTTCCGACTCCCTCTGTTGCAGTAAAATAAGGCATTATCATCCAAACTCAACTTTTTTACTTTTCCATAATAGTATAAACTAGCCATTTCTATAACAACAAATCAATCTAATCAGTAAAATCCAAAATCAAAGCACAAAGTCCAGAAGCGGCTTCCAAGTAGAGACAAAAGTACTTGTGTGCTTTTCTTTGATCAGAACAGTCAATTTAGCCATCTCTGCTAACTCCGTCAACTTTTGTAGCCATTCATCCATGGTGGGAATCGAAACATTTTTCCATTTTTGTGCATAAAGTAATCTTGCTGCTGTCAACATATATAAAATCAGAATTTCAATTTTTTCCCCAAGTCTTTTTCCATTAGGCCCATAAATTTATGGTTTTATCTGTACATTCACTTTAAGAATTTTCTGTATTAGAATATGAATCTTACTCCAATATTTCTTTGCTTTTTCACATGTCCACCATAAGTGATAAAAAGTACCTTCTTTACATTTACATTTCCAACATTCATTTGAGATATCTTCATCCATTCTAGATAACTTATCTGTTAAATACCAATGATACATTATCTTATAAAAATTTTCTTTTAAATTGTAATTTAGGGTGAATTTTAAGCCTTTCGTCCACATATTCTCCCATTGTTCAAGCATCACATTATACCCCAAGTTCCTTGCCCACTGAATCATACAATGTTTTACATGTTCACTTTCCAAATTCAATTTCAATAACATTTTGTAAACCTTAACAATAATATGTTCATCACTATTACATAGTAAAGTTTCCAATTCTAATGATAACTATCATCTTGAGTTGACACAGAATACATCAAAGTGAGCCGATAGCTGCCCACACCATTGCATTCTGAACCAGTTGAAGCTCCCAGATGTTGTTCAAGGCCAGCCTCATGGGGGCAGCCTTCTGTAATGAAATGATGGAATGACTTTGAGGGACAAGGGGACAAAACACTGCCTAGGACCTGAGCAGATAAAAGAGGAGGAGCTCTCAATGCTTAATGGGCAAAGAAAGAAACTTTAAAAGGATCTGCCCTAATAGACTGTTAAAAGTGATGGCAGGAGATTTGAATTTAAAGACTTGTAAGATTCTGTTAATGTAGCCTGGGAATAAAATGGAATTACATCACCTGATTGTATTTCTTATTTGGTTTACCTGGGAGAACTTGGAGGTGACCAAGCCATGATTGACTAACTAGTGCCTCTTAATTCAATTAGTGCAGAAAAAGAAGTGCTAAAACTCTCCCAGCCAAAGTTTCCATGTTTTCCTTTAAGAGCAAGTCAAGGAGGAATCCCAAGTGGAAAATCACCATATCTAAGGACCCTCAAACACAATGCCACTCAGTCTTGCTAGGGATTAAGCTAAAGCCTGCAGTTCCCCATTTGCCTCCCCTCCTCAGCTTCCAGACACCAAGACAACACATCCATAACCTCACTTGGTTGCCTATGGTAGAAATGTAGAATTGGGTATCATCAGCATACTTATCATATTTCAACGGGGACATTAGATAACCCCCAAAAAGTTTTATATAGTTTTAAAGTGAAAAATAGAGACATCTGAACTTGGAGGCACCTCACGCAGAAGGAAGAGATCAAGGAGAACAGGATAGATACACCAGACCCATTCTGTTCCTGCCAAATTTTATCCACAAGAGCAGTGAATGCTGTTTAATCAGCAAGATCTGAAACCTGACTAAAAGGGGTTCAGATAATTTACTTCCTCCAAGGTTCTCTGAAGCTACAGGGCAACCAGTGGTGGGATTCAGCCAGTTTGCACCACTTCAGAAGAACAAGAAGCTATTTTTTTGTTGCCCAGGCCCAGCATGGACTTCTGGAAGCGGCATCCACACAGAGAACCGGTTGTTCACATATTTGAATCCCACCACTGAGGGCAATCATTTTCTCAACTATCTTTCCCCAAAAGAAAAAGTTGGAAACAGGATGGAAGTTTCCAATATGGTTGAGTTCAATGATGGCTTCTTGAGGAAAGTGTTAACCACTACTTTATTTAACATCAACAGGACAGGTTTCTTCCTCAAGGAAACAGGTGTGTACTAGATGTTAGTAGCTATTCCACCACCTCTGCCCTGAACTTTTGGTTGATGTCAGGTTTATGAGAGAGAACAGTCCCTCCAAGCCATCCAGGTCTTAGTTATACATGAAGTTTGTAGATACCTAGACTATTATATGTAACAGACCAACCAACTGTGTTAATGCTAAGCATAATACATGCATAGCAAAGTTAATAATCTAACTATATAATTTAAGCATTCCTGAAACAATGTTGAAACAATAAATTATGTTATTGTTATTGTTATTGCTATTATTATTGTATAGGCCTTCTCCTGAAACAAATAGAACTTTGTCCTTGAGTGAGATCTATCTCTTGGATTCTGGTGCTCAATACAAGTAAGTGGGTTATTATTCTTACAGCTTACGCTCCTATTTTAAACCAATAAACCTATTACAACATTAAGTCCCTTTTCTGATCTATATTAAGTAGGTATAAACTCTTTAAATCATCTCAGATTTGTTCTGAAGAAACTTAGTGAAAAAATAATGAGTTCAATTATTGTTATTCTGACAAAGGTGGGGAAAGGTTTTTTTTTTTTAAACGAGCACTTAATTATTTCATCTTCTATTCCATTATGACTTCTTCTTTGTATGGATGCTGGACTTGAACTCCAATGACTGGGCAGTTAATATTTTAGCAGACTGTTTGTTTTTGTTTTGTTTTGTTGGAATGCAAATATTGATGTTTGCCATACTAGAATATTGCTAAAATGATGCAATATCAGAGACCAGTTTTTTCTGAACATATGTTTCCTGTAAATAAAGAATAATAAAACATTAGAATAACATTATTTGCTTAAATTTAGCTTAAGGGATGCTTAAGAGGCTATAAATGGTAGAGAAACATCTGACATATTTTAATGAAAGACATAATGAAACTTCGCAGACAAGATATATTTCCATTGAAATTTATGGCAACCTTTTAAATTAAATTTTGTTTTTATTTTAGCTTTGTTTTCCTTATGATGGATCAAGTTTGAAATAGATGTAACATAGATGTAACTAGATATTACAGTTAAGACGACCCTAGTTCCTAGGATAACATACAGAGATTTTAATGATGTTAGTTTGACGGAGAAATATAAATTTGTTAAAGAGGCTAGAATAGCAATAGCACTTAGACTATTCACAGTGCTTTATGGCTTTCTCTAAGTGGTTTAGAGTCAGCATATTGCTGCCAACAATCTTGGTCCTTATTTTATTGATCTTGAAAGGATGGAAGGCTGAGTCAACCTTCAGCTGGTCAGGATCGAACTGCTGGCAATCAGCAGAATTAGCCTGCAATCCTGCATTTTAACCACTGTGCCACTATGGCTCACTAAGAATGCTTAACAGTTGTAGCATTTCAGCATTCAGTGTATTTACCATCAATCTTCTAGTTGTAATTCTGCAAAAAAGCAATCTTCTTCTTATGGCATATGGGAAACTGAGGTGGTAAGAGAACAACATTCCCAAGGCTATCTACTGAGCTCATGGCAGAATGAGAGTTGACGTGAGGATGACTTGAATTGTAGCCTACTCTCTTAGAGTATTTTGGAAAGATTTAATAAAGATTTAAACTGCTTTACTCAAGTTTGAAGAATGTTGCAGACCTGACCTGCTCTTTAGGGGAAAATTGTTTCTTCAGAATTTTGGCATTTTTGCTAGCCAACATTCTTAGCGGGCCTTTGAATGGGAGCTGTGTGAATGTTCTTTGATAAGACATACAATGGGATCTTTCTCTTCTCAGACAGTCTAATTATTGGTTCCTTCAGATTTACAAAGAGAAGCAGCCACTTGAGAATAATGAGTTAGCCATCCATAATATTTTCCAAGCTATAAGGACAGCAGAACTGAACTAGCTGAGGTTGCAAAGTTAATGGCAGGACTTTTCAGGTCAAGTCATGACCTGAACGGGGCAGAGTGCTTGGAACTCTGAATATAACAAACTTGGAAAAAATTCTTACTTCAGTCTAATGTCCATCCATGCTGATGAAGTGGTAAGTGGACTGAAATAACTTAAGATTACACATTTTCTGCCAAAGTGTGTATAACCTACAAAAGAGCCCTTCCTAACATCTTACTTCCCAAATAGGTTGGTAACAGTCCTCAGAATCTGCACTGAGTCTTAGAACTGCTGTTCAGGCCATACAAAATATACCAGATTAGTAAAGGCTTCTGAGGAATCATAGAGATAAAAGGATTGCTTTTACAAGGCTAGTCTCCTAAATAAAGACTAAGGCAAGATTCTATTATTTCTAGGAATAATCCAGCAAGTAGATAAAACAGTAGTATTAGCCGAACTTTGAAAATTTCTCCCACTGGATCCAGATGTTCAAGTTTTTGCATCCACTTCTTTTTTACTGTTTGCCAAACATCCAATAAATTCTGAAGAAATTTAATATTTGCTTTCTACTTTGTTTGGTATTGGTGATTGTTATACACCTGCTTATATCCCCTACCACTATAGATGATCAGAATTTTGCTTACTGTAGATTCTTCTGGCTTTGTAATCTTCTTAAGTCGCTTGTAATTATTGAATTTCAACTGATAATTTGGATTAAATTTCCAAATTGAATTTGGTGGAATTCCTTCAAACTTTTGAATTTGAGCAGTTGATTTTTGGAATTGAATCAGGTAGAATCAGTAAACTTAATCAAATCAAATCAACACTTTGGTCAGAGATAATTCCTACACATTTAGGTTGACATCTGTGGAAGCACACGCCCCTAAGTTTTCCCCTTTATACTATGTTAACATGATTTGTTTCTCCAGTGTTGATTGGTTCAACACAAGGCAATTTATTGTATAGCTTTTACTTTATGAGTGCAAATAACTGGTCTATGAAATGCTGCTGTAGTCTTACATAAAGAGGCATCCTTGCGTGCATTGCAGAATTAGGAAGAACTTAGATCATTCAGTACAGCTTCTTGTGTTGAAGCCAAGTCTCTTGCGCCTAAACATTCTGAACAGCTTTGGGCTAACAACAAGAACACGCAGACAGCTTTCCAGGCTGAAATGTTTCATAGGCAGAGAGCAGGAAAGATGCCAATGCCAAAAAGGCCGGAGGGCTATGCAATAGATTGGTTAAAATAGAATTTCATTTCTTTTTTATTTTGTTCTAGTATACTGACAAACTAGTAAGAAGGTGCTTTTGAGCATACAAGTTTAAGGGGGCAGGAAGACAAATTTTTGGAAGTTGTAGTATTACATTTTTAAAATGTGTTTAAAATTAATTTTAAAAGTTTTTCAGTATCATCTTGTAGCTGAAATATTTGTGGATCTGTAGGACATCTCAGAATTCTGGAGAAACATGGTAGTTCAGGAGTTTGAAGATCATCTGCTAATATGTGTTGAAAATCAATACTGCTGCAGTTATTTTTTCTGTTTTGCTATTTCACCTTCTGTGTTTACATTTTAGATCACCTTGAAGGTCTGCTAGGCATATTCCAAGTTATAAATCAAAATAGTTCAAGTATATTGACTAGATTTCCATATTATGCTAAGCCATAATGTTATTTGTTTGTTTTGGCTTAGTATGTTTCAAACATCCATTCATTGTTGTTTCTAATGCCTGTTATCGTTTAGCATGTTGCCTGAACCAGGCTGTATGACTGGTAACAAAGCCCAATTAAAACAAATTGTATTTTTTGAAAGATAGGAACATAGCCATATGAAAAAATAAAAATATTATAAAGTTAATAATAGTAATGCAAAGTAGAAAAATAAGCATGACAGTATCTATTGATTATTTATTCATTCTGCCATTTGGTAGACAATTTCTACATTTTAGTTTCCAAAGGAAGACTGATGCACAGGGTTCCTTTATGAATAATCTTATTCAAACTCTAAAATGCTGAAGGAGAGCCAGTGGTCTTTCAGTGTCTCTGTGAGATAATTTCATTATATAGCACTACCTCTCAGTAATGAAAAGGCCTCTTATCAGGGCAAGCAGTGGCTATTCTAGTGGAATCTTATTCATTCTATAAAACTGTTTGAAAACATCCACAAAATATATTCTTCCTTCACTGTGTATTAGTTATTAGAATTTGAACCTGGTTTTTAATCTTATAATATTGGCAACATCTTTTTTAGAATTTCTTTTTGTTCTTTTTTATTGAAGGGATGGAACTACAGATGTGACAAGGACTATGCATTTTGGTACCCCATCGATGTATGAGAAGGTATTCAAAATATTTTTTCCTAATTGCCTCTCTTAATCAGTAAACATTATAGGTTACATAATTTGCTAGATTGCATTCTTTTAACGTAGGGAACTATTTGAAAATCAAATCTGATAATATGGATTGTCCCTTAAATGTTATAGGTAACATATCCAACCTTAGGCATCCAAGACCATTCACCAACATGGACGCCAGCTTCCATAAGGAAGGAGTGATTCTTTGAAAGATATCTGGAAACTATTAAACTAGGGAAACAGCAAACAAGTAATTCAACAGAGTTAACATGTTATCTTGTGCACTCCCGAGTCCTCCTATAGCTCGTACCATGTATCCTCAAAGTATACTGTACATTTTTCCAAATCATATGTACAAGTGCATCCTGTTCCAGCATTTCTGTATTAGCCCAGCTCTGTCTGTCTATATAGTTGATTGGCTGACTATGTCAGTAGTAGATTCACAGATCCCTAGCTATTGTGTTGCCCAGCTGGTGTGTTTATTATCCTATCTTCTGCAGCACCACTGAACATAAGCTGTACATCATTTTTATCCATAGGGCATTACAATTTACCTTTTATTTTGATCAATTTGACATTAATGATCTTGTCAGTGCAATTGGTCCATGATTTGTTTTGAAGTTAACTCAAATCTTTGGACAAATAACTGAAAATGAAGAGAAAAGAAAGAAAATGAAGAGAAAATTCTATTTTTTCAACAATGTAACTACAGTTTGGTGTTGGGGAAAAATAATGTTCTAAAAGCAAAATCAGCATACATCAATTTGTTTCCAGTTTTTTCTACTTTCCAGTAGATATTAAGCTAATTATTTTTATAGCTACTTTGAAGAGATGCAGCAAGTTAATGAATCCTATTTTTTTATTTTTAAGTTAATACATTCAATGCTACTTTTTTGGTCTAAGCAACATTATATAAATCAAGAAAAAGAGTACGTAGTCAGAAAAGAAAATTGAAGGAAGGTAACAAAAAGAAATACATCTAAAACTAGTTTATACACACTTAATTTATTATATCTCTGTATCTTTTTAGCTACTGCAATTCATCCTTGCTTTCTCCGCATCCATATAGCACCTTAAACTTCTCATTTTTCTTTTTTGAGGAACTCATCAACTCCAACTAATCATGACTGCCTTGGTTTCCCCCTTCCTCTCAACCCATTCATTCTTTGCAATTTGTACCTCATTCATCCTCTCTGCATCCTCAAATCATTTCAAGGTACTTTGGCTTTAGTCACCCACTTCACAAACCAATGCATCATTGCCATATCTCTAAAATTAAGAAGTATATGCAGTGTACTAGCATAACTTAATAATTTTATTCTGGTCAATGACAGAAATTGTTAATACAACTATATAGCAGAGCCAAGGAGAATATTTTTTGGAAAATCCATGTAAAGACTGATTGTATGAAACCTGGATTTTTCAGTCAACAGCCTCTATCCCTATTAGTCTTAGAGAGACTAATACTGCTCTTTATTATCTTTATTATCCATCAAAAATAACTGCAACCTCAAATATATTGACAAATATCAGCCCAGAAATGTTTATAAAATGGACTGGGCCACAAATAATTAGACATTTGTTTTAATTTGCTTTATTTATTGTGTTTTCTTTCTTTTGCAGGAGTGTTTTACCTACGTCCTGAAGGGCCACATAGCAGTCAGTGCAGCCATATTTCCTAATGGAACCAAAGGTTGAGGTTTTTTAAAATTATTTTTCAGTATCTTCTTTTAAAGTGATCAGCAGCAGCTGTGGTGATGTCATTTTCATTATTTAGTTGGAATTGAAAGGAGGTATTCAGGGCATTCAGTCCAAGAGATTGGAAGTGTACATATGTCAATAGAGTTTAATTCGTATCCTGAGTAGCTTTGAGTGGCTCAGCTCTCAATGATTCACTTGGTGACTTTGGTCCCCTATTGTGTCTCATGGTGCATTCACTCATTGTATTAACTATGTATTAACAATATTTTTCCTAGGCCAGAATTGATTAACTGCATTAAAATATGAATTAGGGTTTATAAACAATAACATCTCACCAGACTGTTACAGAAGCTTTTAGCTGGTGTGTATATTGGGTGTTGTACTTTCAGTATGTTATCGTTGAAATTTTAATAAAGTAAACTCTTGTCTTTGTTATTTTGTACCAATGTGCAATTCCTATTGCAGGATTAGAACTTTCAAGAATTCCACAGTATTTAGTTTCTCCTCTGGGTCATGCTATTCTGGCAAGTTTTCCAAATTTAATTCTTTAAACTAGAAATAATTTGTGATGCTAGACATGGTATGACCATCTTTCATCTCTGATACTAAATTCAGAGTATCACAAATTCTGTTCAGATAATTAATATAGGGAAAATCACTAGATCATCACTAATTACTTTAGAGAATTAATTTATGACAAAATCAGTAGACATAATGGCCAGATCATCAGGTCCCAGAGGAGAAACAAAATGTTCCCCGAGCCATTTCCTATTACAATCTTCTTGATTATAGAGTAAAAATATAACTAGAAAAAATGATATTTTGCAGTTGTTATATTTGTATCTTGGTAACTTTTGCCTTTGTATATAGGTCATCTCCTGGATTCCTTTGCTCGCTCTGCATTGTGGGATCAAGGCTTAGATTACTTGCATGGTACAGGTCATGGAGTTGGTGCTTTCCTCAATGTACATGAAGGTCCATGTGGCATTAGCTACAAAACATTTGCAGATGAACCTCTGGAAGCGGGAATGATTGTTTCTGATGGTAACTTATCCCTGTTGATTATTATATGAAAATAGCTATAGACCCTTTTGGGCAAATGTGTTCTGCTCTTTTTTTAACTTTTGGAATATTCATATAAGAATGTTTAACCCTTGCATACTTTTTGGTTCCACATATTTTACAGGGAAGGACAAGAATGCAGGGGTATTTTCTAAAAACAAACAAACATGAATAATGCAATTATCATACTATTTTGTATTTTTAAAATGTCTTCAAATATTCAGACTTTTTTGTACGTGCTTTATCTCAATAATCAATAAAATAGTTCTGTAAGGTCAATTATTCAGTTTCTGACAAGAGTCATCTCAAAGATGTTTTCTTAGATTAGGTCACAGATGTTTATCCCTGGAATGATTTATCTACCCATCTTGTATGCACGAAACATAACTTTTTTTTAATCAACTATATGAAATTTGAGGAGCTGTTGGCCAATAAATACTTGAATATTTCTTACTCGTTGAGCGTTTTGCTCTTATTTGTGAGAGTTTTATTCTAAATGTTTTTTCCCCTTAATTGTGTCTCTATAGAACCTGGTTATTATGAAGATGGCTCTTTTGGGATCCGAATTGAAAATGTTGTCATTGTTGTTCCGGCTAAAACAAAGGTAATTGATCCTTCAGCATCTCCAGGACATGATTTTAATGTGCAATGCCTCCCTGATGGTCTATTTAGAAGTTTAATCAAAATAAACAAGCCCTTTAATGCAGGGATCCCCAATCCCCGGTCCGTGGACTGGCACCGGTCCATGGCATGCCAGAAACTGGTCCGCACAAACAAGCGAAACCCCATTCACGGGATGTAGGCAACACACAAAACCATGCCCCCTCCAGTCTTCAGGAAAAAAACTCTTTCCACAAAACAGGTCGCTAGTGTCCAAAAGATTGGGGGCTGCTGCTTTCATGTAACAGTATACTTAGTTCCCAGCATATGGCTCAGATTTTGGAATGTATTCTACTTTTCATATGTACTTCCCTCTGGGATGCACAGCATGAGGGCTTTGGACACCAACTGCATTTGAACATCTCCTTTGATACCTGTTAAGTTTGATTCTTTTTATTTAAGAAAATTAATGGGAAATTGGCACCCATTATATAGGAGGTAAAATGGTGGCTAACTATAGTTCCATGCATTAAGAACATGCAAAGTAAGCTGAGCTGAGATTGAAGCAGGTCATAAAAAACAACATCAAAACTGATTTTGAAGCTGGCATGATAACCATTTTGTGAGAGCACCCTAACATGACCCCGTATGCTCACTAATTCACAGAGTTTGACTATTCAACTTACCTATTTGCTGACAAAACCCATACATTTTACATTTGATCAGAAGAGAAATATTAATTTCACTATGCCTACATACTTTCATACTAGATTCCTTGGTTGGAAATTTTTTAACAAGTGGGAACTTTATTAAAGTCTGTTTTAAAGTGTATTTCTTTAGAACAGGGCAAGACAGTCTGGCAATTACCCATACCCATATATCTGTTCCTCTGGATATGATGTTTTTAGGAGAAAAAACCCGCTCCTCTGACCAAGTAGCGTTTTCTTCTTCACAGTATAACTTCAGCAACAGAGGGAGTTTGACTTTTGAACCATTGACCCTGGTCCCAATCCAAACTAAAATGATACTTGTTCATCTACTGACTCAGAAAGAGGTAAGAGGGGTAATAAATTGCAGTGTGGTGTATTTGGAAGCTTTTATTCTGAACTTTGAAATCAAGCCAAAATGACAATATTTATTTCTTATTTACAGCCAAACGTATCTCAGTCATTTCTGTTATAAAATGAAGATAAAATAAATAACACCAGGGGTATTTGGAAAAGGAGTTCAGGTGGTTGGGTAGGAAAATCTCCTAATTCACCAAGAGTTCAGGAATACAGTGTATTACATTTAATATAAAGGAAGACAGTCCCGACCTTAAGATGACTAATTCAAAGAAAATTAGATAAAAACTCCATTATCTATTCTGAGTGAATTTAAGGGGGTTTTAAACATAGGCACGCATACACACACAAGACATGCACCTTATGTTACTGGAACTACATCACACATTGGTATTTTCCCTGCTTTTCTATGCTGCAAGCACCCAAAACAAACACAAAATATACAAAGTTTAAAACAAAGATTAAAATTATTTATTAAATTTATTTGCAAGTTATATGAGGTATTTTTTAGCTACTGAGGTTATTGTACAGTAGTGGTTTCTCAATACTTTATCCAAACTCAGGTTCAAGTTATAAAAGTTACCAAACATAATGTAGCTATCATGCAATATATACACTTGCTGAACTACCAAGGAGGAACTAGACAACTGCAAAGATGCTGTTAATACCTACTAAAGGCTGGGAAAAAGTTGGAGATGTTAATGAGTAATTGCAGAGTCATCTTTGGGGATGGGCTTATGCAATGTGAGTAGATTTACGTATGAATAACAGCCATAGAAAGTTTGCCAATAGTATTGAAACTTTAGCAAGCTATGAATTGTAATGTAGTAGAAAAGAATGCAATTCCTCACTAGAGCTAACAATATTATTATGTGCTCTACTTATATCTTACTATAATGTCCTGGATTTCCTAAGCATGTAATCAGGACATACGTTAAAGAGAGATATTATAAGCTTCCTGCAGAAGTATAAAAACCTTTAATAATGAAATATACTGTATCTTGATCCCTCTCCCTAAAAGCCTATTATTACTACTACTACTGGGAGCATTGGGCACCCAGTGAACAAAACAATAGCAAATTACGCAGATGCTTTTAATAGATAAGAACAGAATTTTTGAAAGTAAGGCTAGGTAATTAGGAGCCTGAACAATCCCTATTTATTCATAGTAAACCCTGGCAAGTTTAAAACTCAAAACCAAAATAAAATAAGTCCGTCTTCTATACATCGTATGTAAATTATGCATCTAATTTATGGTATCAGATAAAATCTTTGTTACTATCATAGACTATCAGAAATGGAATCAATAAATGCATACATACATACATATCTAGACAAATAGATGACAAAATCGTGTGTCATGCAATAAATGAAGTCTCACATTTGTCAGATTTCTTAACATTATATCCTGCCCCACAATTCTCTGTGTAGTGGTGCCTGTCCTCTCAAACAAGGTTGCCTCCTAGATCTATATGCCACCCCCCCTCTGCTGTTGTTTCGAAGGACTGTGAAGAACCATTTTTTTTATCCAAATCTGTGATGAAGGAGAAGTGAAGTCCCTTCCCTTCATCGTGCTTGCCATTTTTTAATCTTTCTTCTAGACAGGTTTTTTCTTTTTCCTTCCTTTTAGTGTGACTGGCTGAATGACTACCACAGAAAATGCAGAGAAGTGATTGGGGCAGAACTTGAACAACAAGGAAGACATGAGGCCCTTCAGTGGCTCATTAGAGAAACAGAGCCAATCTCTCAAATACACTAATAGAGTATTTCTATTTTTGGATGTAATTCCTTTTTAAAAATCCATGTTCAGGACTGCTTTGGCTTTACAATGATGATTTGGGGGAGGCATGAGTTTTTTAAAAAGAATAATAATCAAGAGAAATAAAAGAAGAACAATGGGCAAGGTAGAGGGTAAAAGGATTTATTCCCCTGTGATATTCTCTCTGTTTTTTCCTTTTGATAATGAACAAAATTAAATTCAGAGCTTAAATCTGTGTCTTAAACAATGAGATGGGTTAGTGGGAAAGAACGCATGGCTGTGAAACTAATCTCTGGATCAGATTGATCAATTTCCTTGTATAAACAATGAAAGTAAGAAAATATGCCATAATGTGAGTTGGCTCTTGGTGGCAATTTTCTCAAATGTTAAGGAGGAATGGTATTGCATCAAAGGTGCACATATCTGCTAAAATTAGTGCCTGCATAGGTTTAAGTTTCCTGAAAAATAGAATTTCTCATAATTATTCTTGAAAGATTTTAGCATCTGGCTTTGCTGCATCTCATATTTCAGAAAGGCAACTAGTTACTGCATTTTTATCCTTCAATAAAGGAAGTGCCAAACAATACTTTGCATTTTTGAAGCATTCATGACTGATCATATACCATTCAGTGCATGCAGGCTGTATCTTCTCTGAACTAAGTCCATTGCATTCAGTTTTTTTTATTCCAAAACATGACTGCAACCTCAGCAGAATATGTCTTGATAGCCTCATGCCATCTCAACTAACTGAGCAATTTATTTTCAATAAATAATAAATGGGGCAATCTGCAATTGAGTAATACCAGGGGATGGGGTGTAATTTTTTCTTTTTTCTTAGTACATTAAAAATTCTGAAACTCTTTTGGACAGAGATATAGCCACATTGCTGAAGCATGCAATATAACACAACCAAATTTTCTCATGACTATATATTTCTAAATGTGTGTAATAAGTAAACATAGTATCAGCTAACGTAAGGATCTTTTGAATGTTTGAACAAATGCTTTCTGGGCTTTATTTTTTAGTCTGCAAGATCTCCAAGGACCTACAGGTGTTGACGCCTTATTGAAAAATTTAGTCCAACATTTTTGTGATAACTTGGAGTCAATAGAATGTCAAATCCCCTTGATTAAAGTAGACTATACTTTTCTTCAGGTGTTTCAAAGCATGAGAAAGTTGCTGGGCAAAACTTAGTGCATGTTTTTTTGGGGCTACACTGTATGCAACTCTGTGCACTCAGAGCATCCTGGATCTGCAGAAATAGTTTCAGAGAGAGAACTCAGAACTCTTTTGGCTATACTGGAAATGATGAGAGTTATCGCATTTTATGTGTTCTAGATTGGGGAAGGGTCACTAGTACAATTTGTGCATGTTTTAAAGCACACTTTTCTGTGGAGGACTGTGTTAACATTCATGTGTATCAATTAATTAAAAACATAAATTCTAAATAGTTCAAGTTTATTAATGTGATGACTTATGGGATGCCAACATGAGGTATTTATATATATATATATATATATATATATATATATATATATATATATATATATATATATATATATATATATGACACTATTGTAAGAAAAATAGTTCTTCAAGAAGCATATAAAAATACTTCAGCTGTCACACTATATAGAGAGTAATGCAGTTTGGGGAAAGAGAATGCAGTAGTAGTTGATTTAAAACCAAGTATGACAGTAGCAGTGTGATAGGGCTAGAAAAACAAAACAAAATGCAAATGCAGCTTTAGGCTTCATCAACAGAAGTATACTTTCCAAATTATGGAAAGAGTTGCTTCACTTCATTCTGCACTTTCATACCCCTCCTCAAAATATTTTGGCCAGTTCTAGGCATCACAGTTTTGAAAATGATTCAGATAAATTAGGGCAGGTTTAGAGAAGAACAACAAGGATGATTAGGGGGACTGGAACCAAATTCTATCAAAAGAAATGCTTAACTTGGAATAGGACACCACGGTATTCTAGAAATACTTGAAAAATATTGTACAGAAGAAAAAGACATGTTCTCTATCCATCAAGGGTGTTAAATATCCATCAAGAGTGTTAAATAATAGAGAACATGTCTTCATTTCCTTCTGTATATTTTTCAAGTATGTCGATGTAGGTTACTAGAATCAATTTCAATTCGTAGGAAAAATTTCCTAACGGGTAGTGGTACTAATTATTAGAAATGATAAATTCCCCTTCACTGGATCTTTGCTAGGTTCCCTTCACTAACCAGCCCATCTGACAGGGATTCCTTTACTGAAGAAGGCATTGGCTTCAGTGGCCAAAATTATCTTCCCTGATTCCAATACCTGTGCATTCAAAGCAAAGCATGAATTGCTGTGCAGTGAGATGGGTGGCAAACAAATTTAATAATAATAATAATAATAATAATAATAATAATAATAATAAAAATAAAAATAAAAATAAAAATAAAAATAAAAATAAAAATAAAAATAAAAATAAAAATAAAAATAAAAATAAATGAGGTAAACGAACACCAATATAAATTTGAAAGCTCACAACCTTTTCATTAAAGAGTTGTATCCCTATATATATATCTTAATGTATCAGAAATATATACTATTGTAAAAAGACATGGTGAAAAATCTGACAAACATTAACAATAGAAAAGCACCATTAAAGGAAAAGTTCATTTATTTCTCATGCTTTCCTACTTTTCTCAAAAGAATTTTTGGGGAAAATTGTTGGGAAAAATTCTTCCCAATTTTCTTCACCGCTCCTCTGAAAGAGTCAAGCTGTAAAAGCACATGACTCTGAGAGATCTTCACAGCTTGATGCACTAATCACCAGGCACTTTGTGAAGTTGGCAGTAGTTACTTCAAAAAAATCATTTTGCATCACTGAAGCAATGCAACCAGTAAGCATGGAGAGAATGAAGTTTGTTAAATGTAAATGTGTTGTTGAACTATTTTACATCAACTGACAGCCTGATGTATTCTTGAGGGGCCAAACAGTCTTTTTGCACCTAGTCTTGAGTATCTACTACACAAGCTTCTTCAAATGCTTTCACTATTTCCACTTGAAAAAAAAAGCCATCTGTGTATGCAGAGGACATGTGCAAAAAACTCTTCTGCTTGTTAGAAGTATCAGTCAAGGCTGTGAACAACACAACCCAAGAGGACATATTGTTCCAGTGGGACAGCTTCAAAGGGATACTTTGCAGAAATCCTTGAAGCAAAGTCCCTCTTTGCTGCTTTTCATGGCCTGCTGATCACTACATTATATCTTCCCCTGCTTGTAAGACTACATGTTTAGTCTCATATAGTGAACCAGACCGTATGACAATATACCCTGAATAAAGCAAGCATTCTCTTAAAACAAGGCTACAGACAAAGACTATGCAGGCAAATGCTTGAGTCTTGTTCTGGGTGATCATCTTAATATTCCCAGAGGATCATTAAATAGCATAGGAATGATTTTAAGCAGAAAGGAATAGTAGCGATTTTGAAGGGGACTACATTGATTTACTAAGCATCACTTTTCAAGACAGGAGAGTGACAGTATCTGAACTTGGATTTGGAGTATGAAAGCCAAGAGTGTTATCTGAGTAAATATATCTTGCTAAGAGGAGTTCAGCCACATTGTATGAAAAATATAATTGGACTGATGATAAAAATAATTCTTATTGGAAACATCCCTCTGGAAAGAAATAGAAGTGAACAAAATAGAGGACATTTCAATTCAAGGTTTGGTTGGAGATAAAAGTTATCCCCACCTTATTGTATTTGTAAATGTACAGTTTCTACTTTCCATAGATCTGAGTCATTCTTTTTAATGTAAAATATAGGGTGACCCCCATGTCAGAAGAATTGGTTATTCCACAGTGGCAATACCTTACACTTTCTCAGAGACCAGAAAGAGCTACTCGTTTTGATAAGCAGAAAAGAGTTTTAAATAAGCACAACATCTCTGGGAGATTTCCAGATATAACTGAAATTACCATAGCAGTAAAAAGGAAATGCATTAGAAAATTTCAAAGAAAATGAAAGGAACTCGTCTTTGACATTTTAATTAACTTGTTGTTTTAATGACTCTATACCTACTTAGAAACAAATTTAATACAAGAATTAAAATAAGTCCTTCAAGTTGCTAAGACTGAAAATGCACTTTTGTTTTTCTTCTCTTGTTCCAAATTAACATTATTACATCTGATCTATGCTAAGATAACAATGCATAAATTGATAACAAGTTAAAATGAAAATCCATTTGGCTGATTTTTTTAGGGGGACTTTCAAAACTCTCTATAAAAGACCTGACAAATTTTGAATTTCTCTTGAATGAAGAGTGTTTTGTATGTATATACAAATAATACAATTCTCTTTTGGTGTAAGCAATATTATACAAAGAAAAGAAAAAGAGGAAGAAATTTTAAGCCATAAAAATTAAAGTCAAGAAATACAAAAGAAACATGGCTAAATCTACCTAATAACGAAGCATTCATAATGCCTCTTTGTATCTTTCTATACTCACAAACTATCTCTTTTTTTTAACCAAACACTTCACATATTATCTTTTGTTATTTAAACTTTCAGCTTTTTCTTTTTCTCATTTTAGGATATCTTCAACTCCATCCAACCATAATTTTCTCAGTATTTGTCTTTTGCTTGCTCTTTCCTTTTTAAGTTTTGTTGAGTTTTACAAAGATATTACAATTCATAGCATATAAGGATAAACCTAAGAAAACTAACTGAAAAAAGGAAAAAATAGAAAAATAAAGCAAACAATTAGAAAAGAAATTTTCAAATTTTTTTAGTAACAAACTGTCAATTTGGTCTTATTAAAGCCTTCAAAAATATGCCCAGTACTTCCAGAATTGCAGAGGTCAGTGGCAAATGATATCAATACTAATACAAATACCAATTTAACATTTAGTTATAACCTTTAATAATGGTTCAAATATTTTAAAGGTATCATTATTAAAACTTGACTGAGATTACTAGTCCTATTTTCTGTCCTCACAAGTTTTCCAACTTTTTAAAAATAGAGATTATTCCTTAGCATCAGTTGTTCATGTGTGTTAAATTCAAATATTAATTTTCCTTTTAATGGGCTTCAAAAATGTCTACTTGTGTTCAGTGCCAGAAAAATAAAAGTTGCTATTGTAAATTACAGCAGTAAATTCCTACTATATGTGGGACAAGAAACTTGCCAGCACTTTAAGGATACTAAGTAATAACTCTTCATCTGAGCTCGCAATGGTAAATTATGTCTTTTTCATTTTAATACATTACTGAAATTAACACATATGATACTCTTTACAATCAGGAAAATTAAACCTAACTTTGTCTTTTGAAAGCCACAGGCTTGAAAGAGAAATCAGAAGTGTTATTTCCATAAAAAGTGACAGCTTATGTATTTTAAAAAATTAAAGGGCAACATCATTAGCATTGTATTAATTTTGATGCAATATTCATTTACATCACAAACTGTTTATTTTTCATCACAAACTTAGGGCTATTTTCCTCCATCTCTTAATGTTCCTTTAATTTTGGTTAATACAGCTTAATGAGCAGGATGTTTTCTAGGAATTATAATCATCATGTATTTTGGACACTAAAAATTCTGATAATTATCTGCATCCTTAGATGCATTTTTTTCCAATAGACATAATATTAGATTTATTCCAGGAAACTCTACACCAGGTATATGCCCCTTGAAGCTGTACAGTTTCAATGAATTTAGAGAATCATTTCTGAGAATTATTTAAGTGGTCTCAAATATCATCAGCTTAGTAACAATTTATATTTCAATTCATGTCCATGCATTCCTTGGATATTATCAAAGTTCCAGCACCAAATGAAATAACAAAAGAAATGAAATAATGAAGGAAATCAAATACATGCTTGATGTGTTCAATGCTGCATTTTAATTCCAGGAGAAATATTCCCTTTTCCAAATTATACAGAGGGATTGTAATAATAAATTTCAATCCAAGAAATAAAATTCTACAGGTTCTTTATCATTTGCACCAGAAACTTGATTCATACCATCTGCTTCTAATGATTTTTCTGCATTTAATGATGCCAAAACAGCTGTGTTATGTGTGTCAGCATATAAAGCTAATATCTCCATTAAAAGTTTAATGGTGCCTGAGGCTTGAAACACTTTCATGAAACCCAATTGTGAAGGATGAATTACTGATTTAGTACTTTGTGTAATGGTCTCGTCAGAGTGCCTGTTTAAATCTTAGCATCCCACATTGAGTGGTAACTGGTGCATTTAAAACAATATCCCATTAAAATCTTTCGCACTTCATCCTGAAAAATAGACATAATTGTATACAGAAATTTCAGCAGCAACAGTCATAGTGGATCAGAGATTGTGAGTAAAGCATCACCCTAGGCAGTTTTAAACAATAAAAATAATATGGAGTACTGTAACAGTCCAGTGAACATATTCATTCACCAATGAGTTTGATCCCAAACCAGGCATTGGTATACACATAATAAGAAATCACTATAGCTACAACTCTTTTTCCCCTGGAAATACACTGAACAAGAAAGTTGGAGGGCAGATTTGTCAGGTATCATTAAGATCTGGGTAGTGGAGAAGGGGTACTTTATGGAAATTTGTCCAAACAGGTTTTGTGTCATGCATCAGTCATGATCATGACTGATCATGATCCCCTGCTGTAACTTTTTCTCAGGGATGAATTCACCCAGATTGTTGGTATTGAGTGATTTTATCTTTCACTCTCTGGGACTGGATATAGTCCAGGATTTCATGGTCACCATAATAATCATGATTTAGTCCCGGTTCAACATTCGTGTGACTTACATTGCTGGCTTCGATCACTAGATCCTGGCTTTTATCTTAGAATAGATGAAATAAGATCTGGTTCTTGGGATATCTTGGGATATCTCCGTTTTCATAAATATATTGCTTTCTTGTGACAAAGGGGTTGTCAACTGGTAACTGGTCAAAACGGCTTATAAAGATGGGTTACTAATGGATCCAGAGGTTTTCCAGAGAATGCTTGCGAATTTTTGCTGCTATCAGATTGCAGTTATGTTTTGGGTGCCTTGTTAGTCTCTGGGACAGAGAAGCAGCTAGGGCACTGATCAGGATTGGCCCAAGTGACTCTCCCCATGCACCTGAAGCCAGTAAAGTGAAAACTGAAATAGGTTTGCCTGAAAATGAGGAACTAGATTATGCCAGTTCAATTCATAAAATAGGCCAATTCAAAACATATCTTTCCTTTCAAATCTGAACTGCTGTATAGCTCTATTAAAATTTGCACTCCATCTATCAGGACACAATGAAAAGGATAGAAGTACACCATTTTACAAATTAATTGCAGTTGATTACAACATATTAAAAAGAGAACACTAGTTTGTTCATGTTATCAAGATAATAGTCTGATTGTAAAGGAGAAAATAATGAATTCAACAGTACTTAGGTTAAACTAACTTTTTTCTGAGTGAAGAAGTGTACAGTTACTTTCATTTCTCTAACTATAAATGTCACCATATGTGGGAGCTTGCTATAATATGGTCCAAAGCAATTAGAGTTTGTTTGGGAGACTGTTTTCGCAGATGCTGAGCCTCTCATGTTTGAAGAAGCAGAGAGACTAGTTCCAATGAAAATGCTAAATGCCAAGTAGAAACATTAAAACCAGACTTTTCTTTTGAAATCTAGCAAACTGTTGTGACATCTGCAGGGAACAAGTGGGGTAATTGATATAATGAATGAGGAAATGATGTGGATTCTGTACCGTATATCATGTGTCATGACACTGTGCTGTGTTTGATGTCGCAAATCATATAAATTGTGTTGTTTGTGTAATGACACGATACATGTTATAACTATGTTATAACAATATTGCGTATTTAATACCATATTGATAGTATTAAAAGACAGAAGATTGGTGAATTTTATTATGAAAGAAGGGCAAAAAGGCAGGGCATTTTATTGTGAATTTTCCAGTTCTTTTTCTTTTCCATGTATAGGCTGCCCTAAATTGCTAATATAATTTGCATTTATGGCCAAAAGATCTGATAGCAAAGTGTTAATTAAGGCTAGAATACAGAAAGTTATGTTTAATTTTCACATATTTGTCCCTCATTATAATATCAGTGAAATCACATATTCAGGTTATACATTATATTGACATTGCACTTGTTTAATAACACTATTGCAATTATTTAAACATAGGGTATTTTTTATTTCTCACATGTAATCAAGCTCACAACTGAAACCTCTTGAACATTTTATAGTTCTGTTTGTATGTCTCTCTTCTTAAGTCTCTGTCTTCAGGGCAGGCACCACTAAGCATTCTTAGAAACACATTTGAATAAAAAACATACCCACACTGTTAACTATGGTTAGCATAACAATCATGTTAATATTAGGCTGCTGTTTCTATTCTTAAGGATATTTATTGTTCACTCTAGGAGCAACATATCTGCTTGAATTCATTTTTTTTATTTCTAACCACAAGGTGTCTCTCTTCTACCAGTGACTGACTCACTGTTTTCTATCTATCAGTATTCCGTGAGAGTATTTTAAAATATCAACTGCTACATACTTACAAAAGAAGATCTCTCCTTGCTTCTTTTACCTCTTTTTCCATGCCTACTTATCTACAGGGGATTTATCCTAGCCCCATAAGTGACTTGTTTTCCCCCCCAAGAACCTTCCATTTAGCGCACATTCTTCCTGTCTTGGAAATAATTTCTCCCTTATCTGATAGTCTTAAGGACATGTTTCTCTTACTTTGCCTTGTTTCTTGTGATTCCCCACTTCCTGCCAGATAGACAGCTACCACCAAACTTTGCAACCATCCTTCAATATTGTTCATTTACACTGAAGATGAGATTAATTGGTAGTTTTACAGCTCTCCCACCCATCACCTTGTAAATGAAGGAAGGGGATGGGCCAAACACAAGGAGGAGAAGATAACTATTGCAGAAATGTTGCTTACAGTTGAGGGAAGGTACAGTTGGTAGCTGCATAGAACAGGGTGTATTTGAGACTGAGAGGGGATAAACAATTCCCTATGAGGGAGATCCAATTGGATTTGGTTATATTTTTATTTCTATTTAAAATCAGAGAAAAAGAAATAAAGGATCACCAAATTATTCAACCTGTGATTTGATCTGGTTCAGGAGAAATTATTTTTTTTCTAAGATAGCAATAGCAATAGTATTTATGTACTGTCCCATGGTGCTTTACTGTACTTTCTGAGTGGTTTACAACAGAGATCACCAGCCTTTTGGCAACCAGGGACCAGTTACATGGAGAGAGGTTTTTCCATGGGCCAGAGGGGGCATGGTTTTGTGTGCTGCCTGCATCTTGTGGATGGGGCTTGGCTTGTTTGTGTGGACCGGTTGCTGGCATGCCGTGGCCCAGTACGGGTCCACGGACCAGGGATTGGGGACCCCTGGTTTACAATGTCAATTCCTACAATCTGGGCCCTCATTTTACCAACCTCAGAAGGATGGAAGGCTGAGTCAACCTTGAGCCCATCAGGATCAAACTCTAGACTGTGAGCAGAGCTAGCCTGCAATATTGCATTATAATCACTGTGCCCACAAGGGCTTTACTTTGCCACAGATGAAGTGCAACTAGATCTGCTACAGTGTTCATTATCAGCATCCAGGTAGATCTAGACTGTTATCATCCCAATGTAAACAAAATATCAGGTCTTGGTGCCCCTGACGCATTCACATAATCCCTGCTGCTGTAACTGCTTCCATGGCAACCAGCCCTGCCTTTTTCTTCCACATCCTCTAGGTGTCTTCCAACAATTGAAATTGAGAAATTCAGCTTGGAGTCTACTCCAGAAGGTGATGACTAGTACTGCCCTGTCCTTTCTTGCTTTTTCTGAGCCTGTACCTCCCCATTTTATATAACTCCTATGAGCAGGAATAGGATGATGATAATCATCACTATAGGTAGGAGTTTTAGAAGAAATAATATTATTTCAATCAAAGTATTGTGGAGTCACCAAGCAAACTGCTAGTTGTTGGCGACAAGTACTATTACCGTCAAGAGGCACTTCCACCAAGATCTCTATGGACTGTAAAAATTAGTATCAGCTGTGATCATCAGCCAGCCAAATCACTCTGAAGATGAAGAATTGTCACAAGTAAGTCACACAAAGTCTATGACAAAGCAAGATATGCCCTAGTCAAGAAGCAAATACATTGTACAGATATTGTAACCCTATCTTTTGTACCTGCTTTAAAGCATTAAAATGCAAGGCCAAAACCAAGGATATACAAACATCTTCACAGTACGAAGTTGTATATTTGTTTGTCAACTACATATATATGGAACCAGGGATAAAGAGGGCCACTTTATTGACATGACACAATCAACTTAATTTTTGTTTTATGCTTAATGAAATATTAATTGCTTATCCATTCAGAATGGATCCTTAAGAACTGGGGGTTTTTGGATTTGTTTTCATGCTTTGATTTAAGGGAAATTATAACATGTGGTGTGTCTCATATAGAGCATCAAGACAGGATCTAAAATTGATATATAATGAATAAATTCACACATCACACTGAGCCAGAAACAAATCATCAGAACTATAGCTTAAATGTGAACTAAGTTGTGAATTTAAAGAAATGTTCAAAATTATAGTTTTGTATGATTCAATAGACAAAGTAACTTACATGAGTTTACATGTAGAGACTTAATACATATAAATTCTGTCATTCTTTGATGTACATATGTATCAATGAACATGTATTTGGGAAGATGCAGAAGCAAATAATACCACACATTTTAGGGATGCGGAAGCATATTCAATTTCATGTTCAGGCAGGACAGCCAGGTTGAAAGCTAACTTTCACACTACAATTGCCACTCCTAAAGTTCCCTATACAGAGGAAATCTTACTGTAAACACCAGTGTTAGTTATTAAAGATATATTTAAACTATCTTTATCCTTACAGAAGGCATACTGCAAAATAAATAAATAAATAAATAAATCCCACAATCCAAGAATGCATGAATATAAAATACAATAATATAATTTTTAAAAGAGACAATCAAAATGTAGAACTAGTGTTGTTAAGATGAAATCCTAAGCAATCCATTTGCAGAATAAGCTGGAATAAGAATAATACAGTACTGTACAGAATAAGTCTCAGTGAATACAGTGACATTTTTTCATTGATAGAGTTGTACTGTACACTATGTGTTTATATTTTCCGTTGGACTCCTTTCTTTCTTAGCAGCAGGTTATACAGAAGATGGAGTCAGGCCATTTTATAGACTATTCCCATCCTAAGGTCCCTCTCAAAATGTTCCAGGATTCAGATGCATGAAATAGTTGGATTTTGTATTCATTGTGACTGCTGAATCCAGCTTTTCCCCACTAGGTGCATTTCCAATTGTACTGGAACTACAACTCCTATAATTATATCTGAAGAATAATTATATATCTGAGAGTTGTGACAGTTGTAGTCCACTACATGTGGAGAAAACTTGGTGGTGGCTTATATCAAAACTGAAAAGTAGCCTGTACTACAAAATCACATAAAATGCAATTTTAAAATAATTCTCAGTATGACTTTTACTCGGAAATTTAGGAGACATTTCATCTTGAAGACATTTCAGCAGGAACAATGAGATTTGAAATGAATGGGGTTTGAGTTCAGTTCAGTTTATCCTTACTTTTGACAGATCTTATCAAATTAATTGTTTGCTGATGTTTGTATAATAAGTTTTTTGCTAAATGAGCCCCCTGCAAAAGTCTTTTAATCAAAGACAGCACTGGAAAAGAATCAGATATGGTAATCCTTCTTTTTTTCCTCTCATTTAAAGAATGAACAAAATTAAAAATCATTGTCCATTTCATTCCTTTGCTGTAAATTCAGTAGTTTTTCTACAGCATTACATACAATGCCCATCAAATATGTTTGAAAATCTGCTAGTCTGCTCAGCAAGGGGGCTGTAATGAGACATTTCTACCAGCTGTGAGACAAGCTCAGCCTCAATAAAATAAAATAAAATAAACAAAATAAAATAAAATAAAGTAATAAATAAAATAAAATAAATGATTGCTTTCATTTTTAGAGTTTTAAGTATTCCTTTCCTTATCTCTCCAGTGCCTATGTGCAGTTTTACCTTCCTTATAAGAGCCCTTTTTGTGCTCCTGCAGTGAGGGATGTAATGATTAGAAATGAAACCCAAAGTCTGCAGTAAATAAATCCCAAACAGTTATATCAAAAAGATAACAACAGGGAAGAAACAAATTCAAACTCAGTCAAATGGACAATCTCAATCAAATAAACATCATGTTCATGGGAATTGCATTCCCATGCCTCTTTTGCTTTTGATTACTTTATTAGTAACATGCAGTTGTTGAGGTTAGTTTTAGAATTATTTTCCTATTAATACCTATTTCCAAGCCAATGGGAAAAAAATCTCATTTGTGGTAATGAGCTTAAGAAAAGTGTTAGGCTATACCTATGAACTGTTTTAACACTTCCTTAACTTATAAAATGGGAATATCTAAACGGCAACTTGCTTTGTCTGATTTGCAAATCCAACTCCCTCTAAATAGTGATAATGCAAAGGAAGATGAGGATTTAGTATTTAGTAATTTAGTTTGTAGAAGGCATTTTTTTCAACCTGGTGAAATTCTCTCTTCTCTTAATTGTTAAGACTGAACATGTACTTTCCCTTTTTTATCTCTCCCTCCCCCCCCTAGAATTGAATATGGTATTGCACAGGAACATTGCTAGGAAAATGTATTATGCAAAGTACTACCTCACTAGTAATTCTAGCAAGTTATTTGCAAGTGCTAGAAATTACAAAGTTTGATAAAAGTGACAAGAAGAAGAAGTAATAAATTAGGGTCATACAGTCCTGCAAAAGCCATAATATGATTTATTCAGTTTTGACTTGCAATATTGTATGCATTTTCACCACTAATGGTACACTCAGTAAACCATGATTTTAAATGATATGCAAATCCTAACTCCTTTATTTGTCTGTGTTTTAAAAAAGAATGTAGTACTAGACCAATACATTAATGAAGATGGTAGGAAACTTCTGTTAAAAATCCCTTTGCTATCTCAGTTAAGTCCAGTTCTCAGGATTTCCTGGCAAAAGTGAAATACTTTAATAACAGATGGGGTTCATAGAATCATAAAGCTGAATGGGCCTTGTAGGTAATCTAATCCAACTCATTTTCACTGTGAAGAATCTATTTCCTAATATCCCCATCAGAAGATTACAAGTATGCAAGTGCCCATTAGTTTCATTATTAAACTACTGTATTCTCACTGTGGAAATACGGTGTTTAATGTTCATTGAAATCTACTCATAATTAAACTGTAAGACATAGCCTGCTATCTGGGGCAGCAATGATTAAGTCTTTGCTCCTTTTATGTGATAGTATCAGATGTTAAGATATTAGAATCATGCTATTATGACTGTTAATAGGTCTTAGAAATAGCTACCTATCTCCAAACACAAAAGCAGATAACTTCTGCCTATCTTGGGATTGGTATTCCAAACCATATGGAGGTTAGCAATTTGGGTAAGGTTGGTCTAAATTATAGGACTTTTTTATTGGTGGAACTTTGCTATATATATTTTGGGGAGGATTGAGCTGGATGGAAAAATGATACCACATGATTCTCAAATAGCATAAGAGAGTGGTACATCAGCTGGAAAATATAGAAAGGAAAGAAAAGCAATGCACAAACATACATTTTTTTCCTTAAATTTTGAACTTTAAAGATTGAGAATCACACTTTCTTACTAGGTTTTTGCTACATAGACATTTTTTTTAACCTAGTTCCCCCACATCCTTTTCAAAGGACATTTTGGATTTGGCATCTACTTTTGGGTAGTTGGATGAAGAAACTGGGTTGGAAGTAGGTTTCTT
>NW_015387069.1:355856-373682 GCF_001527695.2 Protobothrops mucrosquamatus | reverse complement strand
AAAAGCAATGCACAAACATACATTTTTTTCCTTAAATTTTGAACTTTAAAGATTGAGAATCACACTTTCTTACTAGGTTTTTGCTACATAGACATTTTTTTTAACCTAGTTCCCCCACATCCTTTTCAAAGGACATTTTGGATTTGGCATCTACTTTTGGGTAGTTGGATGAAGAAACTGGGTTGGAAGTAGGTTTCTTTTAGGCGTTTATAATAAAATCATTGACTGGTGTCATTATTAAACTATTATTATTGTCATTTTGAAGGATGAATAATAGTCTCTTTGCTGATTGTCAAGATTCTTGGGATATAACAAATTCATCCAGAATCATGGTAATATTAGATTCATTTTCTAAGTTATAGATAATAGGGTAATTTTGGTGCTCTCTTCCCCACATAAGAATAAAAAACCTTTCATATACAGTTATCCAAGTTTTCATTTCCTTTATAACTGGGTCATGTATAACAAATCCTAAGTGAGTGTGAAGTAAATCAAAATTCAGATCTTTTAATTTTAAATCTTTTTTTAAAGCAAACTTCTTCATGTTGAAATCTTTAAAAAGAACACCTCCTCTCCCCATTAACACTACCTCCTAGCTGTGGTTTGAACTATTTCCATCATCTACAAAACATGTTAAAGCTTAATTTGTTGAGACAGCTTGGATTTCCCCTCAGTATTTTACTTCAACGGAGGCTGCCGTCTGTCAGAGGATCAGTTGCTATGACTGTTCAAGTATCTGCTTAAAAAAACAAAAGCTATTGAGGCAAAAATAATCTAAATTCATCTTCATCCCCACCCCCTGCCATATTGTACATTAAAGCTTTATAACAAGATCTCTTTCATATTTGGCATGAATATGTATGCTTTCAGATTCAACCACAAGTAATAGAATTCATTTAGTGATGACTGAGGCTAAGAAGATTTCTCTGGGATAACCTCTAAGTCTGCCTAGTCTTGATTGAGATTTTCTGGTTAGAAGTAACACACACACACACACATGTGTAACATATGATATGTGCATATGCTGCATTTATTTCACCCAATAGAATATCTGAGTTTTAAGCATATGCAAAGAAAGCAGTGCATCTGTGGAGGCATTGAGTGGGTATGCAATTAAGCTACCGTATATGGAGTAGGGAAAACTTAATTAGCCATTCAGAGTCACTTAGACAGTGAAATGGGTGAGATATAAATTTGATAAATGGATAAAAAGTGTTTTGTTGAGGTGTAAAAAACATGTCCTTTTTCAAACAGTGAAATACTATATTCAGATTTTTCTCCATCTCTATGATTATAAATCATAGGAACAATCTTTGTGGATTATAAAGGTCAAAACTGACAAAACAAAACAAAACTTGCCTCATCTCTGGTGCTGGCAACTATACTGTATACAGCTCTATATTCATTGTCAATAGGTACTGTCTGCACATCTGCCATCTATGCAGATGGCAGTAGTAATGGTAGCTCAGATTTGCTTTGAATAGAATACTAGGTGATTAGCAACAGTCTGATCCATTTTCAGTTGTTGATCCTGAGAAAGTAAAAAGATACTTGAAGACCCCACTACTTATGTGTAGACTACGTTTACTTAAATTAGCAGATGAGATTACTAAGACTGGACCAGAGAGGGCTCAATGCCTCTGTACAAGAGTAAGAATACCAATGATTCGGTAATAAATATTATTACAGAATCCCTGGTATTCTTACTCTTGTAAGACTCTTGTTCCATAAATATTATGGAATCATTTTTTAAAAGTATCTTCTTGGACCTCATTGTTTCGGACAATTACTTCTTGGTAGACAGCATTTCTCTTTTTTATGACAAAATGGTGGAACTAATAGTGATATAAAATACTTGGATAACTCAGATTGCTTAGATCCATTTTAACTGGCTTTATCCTGCCACTTTAGTTACTTCTAAAGTAATAAAGGCAGGATAAAAACTTAATAAATAAACAAATGAATTTCAAAACTGCCATGGTTATTGATTATCTTATTTGAGAGACATGGAGTGTGACCTTGATAATTTTCATGAATCTCTCAGCAGCTTTTAAGGGACTCAACTAAAATCTATCTCTCTCTCTCTCTCCTGTCACACAATCAAAACAGACTGTAGCCAGCTCATAATAAAAACAAAATGTAATAATACAAATATGTCAGGTTCCAAAAGCCTTCCAGATAAGCTGTATTTTAAAATTTTCCCACACGCAGATAATGTTAGAGACAAACTGAAGTAGAACTAGTATCACAGACCCCCCTCTTGGGGGCTTTGTCCTTCCCCACCCAACTTTCCAAAAAACAGGGAAGGCCAGCTGAGTCTCCTGGCATGGTCAAAGTGGTTGAGCTGCCTGTGGTAGGGATATGGAGTGCTACGAATAATCTGGCACCATAAAGGTTTTATACTATTTTCTTGCCTATTTTGATTTGTCTTCCTATTCTATCTTTTACAATACTGTTTTTTACAGGTTGGATTATTTTTTTTCTTTTGCATAAAGATAAATGCAAAGAAGGAATTAAGCAATTGTGCTTTCCGCCTGGCATGCTACTGCTTACATTCTTACTATCTTCTCCCATTAGTGGACCAATAGTTTCCTTGACTCTTGTTTTTTACATGTTGAAATAAACTTTTAAAATTATTTTTGACATTTATTGCAAGTTTTAGTTCGTTCTGAGCCTTTACTTTCTTGACTCCACCTTTGCAGATTCTAACTACTTGGTGGTATTCTGTTTTAGTCTTCTAATTCTTTTTATACTTGCCTTTTTGTCTTTCTGTTTATCAGAGAATTACTGCAAGCATTGCAAGAATAGAACTCAAACAGTTAAAACTTTCCTTTAAAAACATTCAGTTAAATAATTTGGAGGACTACAATATTAGAGGAGGAATATCTGCACAAATCTCATCCTTTATATTATGTATTTGTACTGTATTCCAACAGTATTTTTAAAGAAGCAGAGTTGTTTTGTACACAAAAAGCACAACCAATATCAATAACATCCCATTGGCATTTTATCTATCATTTTGTTCGATGGTGCTGAGCTACTTACCTTTCCTAAGTGAATATGCATATTTTCCCTTTAAAAAATGTCCAATAGATGGAAGATTTTGCAAGTGGGGCAAGGAAACAAATGAAAATTTTGCCCAGAGAACCTATCTTAAATTTATTCTGATGGCTATCAGCTTAGTTGGGCAAAGAGGGGATAGTGGCTTTCAGCTCTAAAACTATAGTGTTCAGACAGTTCTCTGGCAAAACATCTCATGTAGATTTACAGACGCGAAAGACGTATATCAAATGTCTAATAAAGTTTCATAGAAAGGAAATATTACTCTGTGGACTCGTATCAATGCTTAGACTAAGTTAACTATAATAACTTAAAAGTAAACATAGAGTATTCTGCTATGATTTATTGTATATTGAAATAACCTTGCATTATTTAAAGTTTAGTAGATGTTTTACATTGCAACCCATCATATACTTGGCACTGAAAAGTATTCTAAGTTGGAAGACAGTGCTATTTCAGGCTTTCTCACAGTTGTGATCATCCACTATTGAAAAATATATTGTCCATGACTATAATTTCATTTGGTGGTATCACCTCTATTTTGTGTTATTGGAAAATAGGATAAAGGAAAAAAAGAAGGAAAAGCATGCCTTTTTTGCTTTTGCTTTTGCTTTATATCTGTTTGTACTTTCATTTTTTAAAACATCAAAGACTGAAATTTATTATCATGTCATAAGATTTGCGATTCATACAAGTCCAGACTCTTGTTATCTTTTTCAGCCTGGGGTAAATATGTCATGTCAGTTGTTCACCACAGTTAGAATATATTACTTGTATGAAGCCATAAACCACTTAAATGCTAAACAGAGAGAGGTGAAGCTAGACATTTAAACTCTTAATTGAACAGTTTTATGTCCATTTTTGTATTATCAAAAGTGTTACTTCAGAAGGTAATTTAATATTTTTCTTCCTCCTATCATTTTATATCTACTTTTATATACTTGGCATCTTAGTTCAAAATAAAAAACATTTTTTTTAAATTTTAGAAAAAAAATAGAAAACAAAAAGTTTTGCCATTTGCATTTTATAATTGTACATGCTAAAACATTTTAAATTGCTTTAAATTAGACTAGCATGAAAACTATAAGAATGAAATTGAATGTGCTTATCCTGGCTTTAAGTTAAATGTATTCATTATTCTATAAAACAATTTTACTTTAGGAAAGGATCCTAAAAGCTTCCTAACCAAATGAGTGTCCAATATCCTGCTAGGTGAGATACCATTTTGAGGACACCCAGTAGCCAAAGTGGTGACAAGCTACTGCAATGAATTAGGTACTCTGGGTGGCAGATTGGGAAGACATGCTGATGGATGGTTGTCTCTAACTTGCCACATCCAATCCATTTCTCAAGGTGGCTCCTTCTTCTTTGTCAGGAATGTCAAACTGCCGGCCACAGGCCGGTTGCATCATATGGAGGCCACGCCCACCCAGCTCCGGCAATGCAAAAAAGTCATGATACGTCGCGACACGTCACGTGATGTGGTGAGTTTGACACCCGTGTTTTCGTAATAGTAGGATCAGCCCTAAGCAATAGCCAGTATTATGTCATCCTATTTCCTAAGCCAACTACCATTAATATTTCCTAAACCTGATTTTTGTTACACAAGCATATCACTTGATTTCTGTTTAGACTGGATAGATAGCTGACTAACTGTATAGAAAGATACTTTGATATGACTGCCCCAGGTGAGGCTTTATTTGAAATGTGGAAATGTGTCCATTGACACATGGAGAAATCTCATCTGATGTTGACCAAAGTCCAATCAATTTCTTTTCTAAGCATTTGCTTGGGCTTTTGTTGATAAATCTGTCTCCAGTATTACAAAGGAAGTAGTGGTGAAGGGAAGTGGGGTTTTATGAATTTTATGTTGTGTATTTTTAAGTCACTGTATGTGAATTGTGTAGCCATATAAATTTGTTTAACAAATAAATCAATAAAACAAACCATGGATTCTAAAAGCAACTCATTCATCCCTGACAATTAACACATTTGGTGATACAACCAAAAAATTATGAAGAGAACCATCAATTTCATGCCAGGCCTTTGCTGTTTCAGCTCTTTTGCTTTCTTTTGGTTCTTGGTTGAAAAGTGGTTTTTTTTTTTTTTTTAAATCTGAGCAAATCTTTGATGCTATCTTGGTATTAATTCTTTCATCTTCTGTGACCTCAGCTGCAGAATTGTCACCACTCTGCATTAGCTTTTAATAGTTTTGTTACAATCTTTAACTGACTGAAGGCAGGTATGTTGATGAAGATAAGTGTGGAGAAATGTGTTTTTTAAGAGATAAGTATAGCTGTCTGTGGGATAAAAGATGATTGAACTGAAAGGGCAGGAGAATTGATTCATCTGCTGTTGGTTTCTGTGTGATTTTAAGGACATCAATGGAATGACATGGGGGAAAAATAGAAAAAATAAAACATAGCTCATAAAGTAGGGAAGCTTCACCATCAAACAGTAATGCTCCATGACCCATCCTTCCTAACATTTATGGCAAATTATAATGCTATAAGAGAATATGTTCCATTTTTATAAAAACTCAGATTCTTTCTGAGGAAATTCTACAAAAGTATAGGGATTGAAACTAAATATAAACAGTTATAATTCATTCTAATGAGAATGAATTATTTTTGCCCTAAGCATAAAGCTGTAGCAAATTTGGTATCATATAATCGTCTTCCATTATAGAAGAGAAACTTTGATGATAGTGTTTTTTTTCCTTTGAAGAGAGATATTGTGCATTGGAGAAGAAAGGATCTTAATTTCATGAAATGTTCTCTTTAATATTTGGGGAGATAGAGTTTGGTCTAGTGCTGAAGATGCCAGACTAGGAACCAGGATGCTGGGTGAAAGCTACTGGTGACTTTGGGCTGCTAGTCATTGTCTCTCAGCCCTATTCACTTCATAGGGTTGTTGTGAGGAAAATAGGAGGAGGAAGAAGTATTAGGAATGTTCACTGTCTTGAGTTATTTATAAAAATAAAAAGGTGGGATTAAAAACAATCTAAAAAAAATGGACATATATATTGTAATATCTGTTAATTAAAGCATTCGTCTAGACCTGTGTTTTTCAAACTTGGCAACTTTAAGTGTTGTGGACTACAGATGCCAGAATTCCCAAGCCAGCATGTTGGTGGGGATTTCTGAGAATTGAAGTCCACAGATCTTTAAGTTATCAAGTTTTAAAAACACTGGTTTAGACTCTCCATTTTACCTATTGTTCCTGAAAATCATGCAAAGGCATGATAGCAGACAGATTGTATTGTTTATGATAAGTCATGTTCATACAGCTTAAACATGTTCACTACTTAATTAAGGATTCTGGGACTATTGGTGGAAATTTATCTTTCCTCATTTTGTAACTAATCCAATCAAACAGACACACAAACAAAATGGCTAAGTACATTATAGAATGTCAACTGCTTAAAAAGATTAAAATTACGAAAGGAGAACTGTAACACATTTTTCTGTTGTGAGGCCATAGTCAGTATAAGTTATTTAATCACAGAGAAGAGGCTCAGAATATATTAGTGTGATTTCACAAAAGCCTTTGGATTTAGAAGTTTTCTTTGGCAATAAAACATTTTTTTTCATAAACATGGATGATTGCAACTCATGGGGTGCAATAGGATATTGTGATACTATTTATTCAGGACTTAGGTAAGGACCAGGACTGAGTATAATGAAGATGTCGAATATAATTTTTTACTCAGGTTTAGAAGAGAAAACCATGTTGCTGTGCAAAAGGCATACTGTTTCTAGTAAAAGTCATTTGCTTCTTAAGGGGTCAATTAAAGCTTTCTTGCTGTTTCTGCAGCACAGACAAAAAAAATGCTTTGGTTCTTCGGGTTTTGATTTAATATATTGCTGTAAACAGATGATACAGCACAAGAGAGAGAATTTAATCTGCTTTCTTCTTTGTCATCATTGAGGCCTTTGCAAATGAGTTAATTAATTTGTACCACTGCACCCTTTTCATGAAAAGGTGCAAAGCTGGCACATAATCTGAAATCTTACTGAATTCTCAAGGGAAAAGGCCGGCAAAGTCTTTGAACATCCTATAGGGCTCTATTATTATTTTTTCTTTTTAAAGAGAATTCCTTAGCCACTTTCCGGCTCCCACCCATGTAAAAGATGCCACAGTGTAGGCATTAAAATTTTTATGAAGTGCCTGCTTTATTGCCTTAATAAATCTTACTTTGGTTTGCAGAACGCAGTTCTACTGATGTTAAAGAGTTTATATGAAAATTAAGCTGCCAATCGATCTCTTTAATTAGACAAATGCCTAGATTAAAAATAAAACAAATGTCAGATAGAAATGAAGGGCAAGCCTGGTTGCCCAAGAGAGAGATTCTCCCCTCCATATCTGTTTGCAAAGGTTAATGGACTCATATCTTATGATTAGGAGGGGCAAAAGGACAGGCCCCTCACTCCTGAATTGTGCCTTTCAGCCCCACTGAATTATTTACACCTGAAAATGAGTTACATAATTATGAACATGGTTAAAGTTAAGTTGACTTCATTTTTCAAGTGGTTATTGCTGTGTTTGGCCTGCAGTGTGTTTTTTCTCTTTATTCTGTATGGTATATCCTGGTTGGCAAGCCAAATGAAAAATTTGTCATATTGAATAATTAATTCCTTATCCAGAATGTCATTTCTCTGTCCAAAGTAGGATGACATCTATACACACAGATGCAAACATCTTTCCATTCCGTCTTTCTTTGATAAAGATTGTGGCTTCAGAAACAAGTCTGATTTTTTATATGTTTTAAAAGTTCTAAAAAAATATTAAAATAATTACAAGACATATCAGAAAGCAAGCTTCCACCAAGATGCTTGAATGGATGCTTGAAAGATAAAAGTGTTAAGAGGTTAGGAAACCTTTAGTATTTTCTTTTTCTTTCATTATCCAAATACTTATCTAAAGATGATGGACAGTCATCTTGCAGAGAGGGTGTAGTGAATTCTGCAGTGTATAGGGAGTTGGGCTTAATGACTTCTTGGGATCTCTTTCAACTCTATGATTTTATGATACTCGATCCATAATGCCATCTGGGTCCTTCAGAATACTGGTATTTTATCCTTCTTTGTTTATGCTATGTTCACAGCACTGCCTATCTGGATTTTACCTCTTATCTGACTATCTTGGTTCATACGCCAAAAACCATTGAAGAATTCTTTTTATGGTAACTGGGCTTACATGCCTGAAATGCTTCTTCCCCTATTAATTCATACATACACCAGAATGCAATACCAATGGTACATTTCAGTTGCAATAGCAGTAGGGATGAACATGCTACAAAAAATATTTAGAAAACATGCTTCAGAGTGTGTAGGCATCTGAGAACAACATCTCAAACTACATATAATTTTAAAGATTTCACTTGAATGACAAGGTTGCTGCTTCTCAAGTTTGTGCTCACACTTTTAAAAATACCACTAATAAACAATAACACAGGCATTATATGACAGAAGCCCACCTGTAATGATTTAGGAAAATGCTCTGTGCTGCTCCCTGAATTCCAATAGTATATTTATATTTTTTTCTCATTCCTTCCATTCCCATGGCAATCTATTATTACTCAATCAGAAGTAGTGCTTCCTGTCCCAATGGTGCAAACAAATTGCCCACTCAAGAAACATTGAGATGCATTAAACAATATTAGCTTTACTTATCAAAGGCCCTGATCACTCATTCACAATAATTAGGCCAATCAAATTTATAAACTCAACTGGGATTCTGGAATCCATAGAATAGAATCCTGGATTCTGATTCTTCCATCCAAAACTGTGCAATAATCTGCTTAGCCCTGCTAAGATTTTCTTCAAGATTCAGGGAACTGAAGATGAAATAAATATACATTTATTTTGGTTTTGCTGTAACAAATGGAATAATGCAGCTGATATGCTTGAGATTCTGTCCATTTAATTATCTGCCAAATTTGATGCATAGTTGATCATCAGGCATCTTTGGACTATTTAATAAATTTCAGATATTTATGACCAAAGGATTTGTTCTCTCCAACTATGTTAACTAGCACTTATAGATGAATATTAGTGGAATCAATCCATTTTTCCTGCCCAGTTTTTGATGTGGCAACATAGGCCTAGTTTATTACTTGCCTGGATTTAACTGTCAAGAGATTAATGAAATCAGTAATACTGGGGCCCAAGATGGCAAAATCCTGAAAATGATACTTAATTGGAAATTTCATGGTGATCTGATCTGATAACTTAATTGGAAATTTCATGGTGATCTGAGCTTTCACCACGAGGAGAGCTGTTTGAAAGTACAAGTGTACATTGAGAAATGTCTTTCTAAAGAATGAAGACCTTGGGAAAAGGCTTTTTAAAATTATTCTGCGATATTCTTATTTTTATTTTTTACAGTATGGATCTACTGCATCTTTCTTTCTTAAGTAGCAAATATGAAAAAGTGCTTGCCTACAATTTCCAAGGAAAACATCAGTTTAAAAAACCGATCCAAGTATGATGAGTGAGTCCTTGTAACAAGAGACGAGTCTAAAATCTGAAGAACAAATGAGAGGAAGCAAGATGAAGAGCTTTAGCATTGTCTCTCAGGAAGGCTCAAACTTATACATAGGATTTGCTGTTTTCTGTAGTGCTTAAAGCAGACTTGGAAACAAAGACTGTTTGAAAGCATTTGACAAGACTCCTCTATTTATTTTTTAGAATTATTTTTTTTGTTGGAAGGGATAGGCTATATAGTGTCTTGTCCTCCAAGGGAATCTATGAGCTGCTAATGGCAGGGAGCAGTAATGAGGAAAATGTGTTATGAGGAAAAATAGATCATGCACTGGCAGATGACTGGCAATTTGTAAAACATGATGACTTCTGTAAGCAGGAGAACTATGACAGCCTTTGAATGGCTTGCTATTTATTAGTGGGAGAAAGTGGCAAGAAGGTGACAAGCAGCAGGGAGAAAGCAGAACTACTTAACTTGTTTTTTGCATCTGTCTTTACACAAAGGGAAAAATAGTCCAACCTATCAAAAACAGTACCATAAAAAACAGATTAGAAACACAAGTTAAGATAGGCAAGAAAATGGTAAGCAAACACCTGGCCACCCTAGACAAGTTCAAATCACCAGGACCAGATGGATTACACCCCAAGGTTCTGAAGGCACTGGCACATGTGATCTCAGAACCACTGAACTATATCTTTCAAAGCACTGGCAAACTACCAGAGGACTGGAAAAGAGCTGATGTAGTTCCCATCTTCAAAAAGGGGGAAAAATGGATCCAGGAAACTACAGACCTATCAGGCTGACCTCAATACCTCGGAAGATTCTGGAAAAGATAATCAAGCAATGAATCAGCAAACACCTAGAGGCAAACAAAGTCATAACCAAAAGCTAACATGGGTTTATCAAAAACAGATCATGCCAGACAAATCTTATTGCATTCTTTGACCAGGTAACAAAATTAGTGGACCAGAGGAATGCTGTGGATATAATTTACTTGGACTTCAGTAAGGCGTTTGATAAAGTAGACCACAACCTACTACTTGATAAGATAGAAAAATGTGGGTTAGACAGCATCACCACCAGATGGATTCGTAGCTGGCTGACCGGCCATATTCAGCATGTAGTCCTCAATGGAACTGCATCTACATGGAGGGAAGTGTGTAATGGAGTGCCCAGGGCTCTGTTCTGGGCCCAGTGCTCTTCAATATCTTCATCAACGATTTGGATGAGGGGATAGATGGGGAACTCATCAAATTTGTAGATGACACCAAGCTGGCAGGAATAGCCAACACTCCAGAAGATAGGCTTAAGATGCAGGAGGATCTGGACAAACTTGAAATTGGGCGCTATCTAACAAAATGAAATTCAATGGTGAAAGAAGTAAGGTTCTACATATTGGCAAGAAAAGCCAAATGCACAGGTACAGTATAGGTTGTACCTTGCTCAATAGTAGTAACTGTGAGACGGATCTCAGAGTCTTAGTGGAGAATCACTTAAATACGAGCCGGCAGTGTACTGCAGTTGCCAAAAAAGCCAACACAGTGCTAGGATGCATTAACAGAAGGATAAAATCAAGATCACATGAAGTGTTAATACCATTTTACAATGCCTTAGTAAGGCCATACTTGGAATACTGCATCCCGTTTTGGTGACCACGATGTAAAAAAGATGTTGAGACTCTAGAAAAAGTACAGAGAAGAGCAACAAAGATGATTAGGGGACTGGAAGCTAAAACATATAAAGAGCAGTTGCTGGAATTGGGTATGTCTAGTTTAATGAAGAGAAGGACTAGGGGTGCCATGATAGCAGTGTTCCAATATCTCAGGGGCTCCCACAAAGAAGAGGGAGTCAAGCTATTCTCCAAAGCATCTGAAGGAGGACAAGAAGCAACGAATGGAAACTAATCAAAGAGAGAAGCAACTAAGGAGAAATTTCCTGACAGTTAGAACAATTAATCAGTGGAACAACCTGTCTCCAGAAGCTGTGAATGCTCCAACACTGGAAGTTTTAAAGAAGAGACTGGATAACCATTTGTCTGAAATGGTATAGGGTTTCCTGCCTGAGCAGGGGGTTGGACTAGAAGACCTCAAAGGTCCCTTCCAACTCTATTATTGTTATTGTTATTTGTTCAGTTCATATCTTGATGTTCCTCAGAAGCTTGAAGTGCATATACACAGCACTACCTCCTTCCATTTCTTTCTGTAAGTTGGATTGAGAGTCAGTAACTGGACAAACATGGACTTTCATACCTGGTGGTGGTCCTGAACCTGAGTTTCTCTGGTCCTAGTGCAGCACCTTAAAACTACATCACACTGGCTTTCCCCCCAGACTTTGAAAAAGGGGCAAATACTTTAAAAAGTTCATTGAATTCTTATAGCACATACATGTTTTTTCTTTTCCCAGGCTTGGATAGAAGCAAGAACTGCTTTGTTGAACAGCAGAGAGAGGCTGTATGTACATGAGATTCAAAACACTGTTACAAATAAAGTTGAATTGTGGACAAACAAAAGACTAAAGATACAAAGATAGGAAAAGAAGAAGAAAAAAGAGAAGTCAGAGCCAGAATATCTGTGTAGCATGAAAAAGTGCCAGATTTAATCTCCAATATCTAAAGTTAATGTTAGAAAACCCTGCCTTAATTTCTGTAAATCTGTCATGTCAAAATTCTTCATCTCAGTGTCAACTTGCATATTTTCCAGATAGCTACAAGTTCATTCTGAATTTTCTGAACTCCTAAGAAACAAAAAAGTGAATTAAAAAACACACACATATAGCCCTTTGGGAGATTGGTAGCATTTCCATTTCTACACAAGTTATGGTCATGTTGTATATCTGGGAATTCTATCAAGTCGGGGACTCTTTCCAGACTTTCCATTTTCCAATCAATCTACTTTAAAATACAACCCCAGATTGATCTGGATTATCTTGACAATTTGTAAATCTGTGCATATATTAAGAATCAACAAATTAGGCTACGTTTGCAAATCTAGAACTTGTAGAGAACCATCAGCTGATCTTTGCCTTTTTGGCCATTAATTAAGTACAAAGAACTGTTAACCAATTAATATTTGCTTACTATTATTTCAAATTGACCAATATCTTGTTTTGGAAAAAAAATCCAGAATCAGTCTGAAGGCTATCAAACAGTCTGAAGGCTATCAAACAAACACACATGGCCAATAAAAAGGTCTAATTCTAAAGAATTCTAATTCTATAGATTGTTAACAAATATAAATGAAAAACTTCACAGTCACCACAGAGGCAAACTCTGTTATCCTTCAACCTCCATGACTGGCAATGCTGATATATAAACAATATTGGGGACTTTCTCCCAATTATTCTAGCATATTGTTACAATGTGAACTCAGGAACTGGGAGGTGAGACAAAGCAAAATTAATCTCCAATGAAATCAAAGAATATACGGTAAAGCATAGGGCTGCAGTGTGTTTTTCTGAAACAGCATTTGTTGGACTCAAAAGTTTTCTTATTCACAGATAACATAGGACAGAGATACATTGGGATTGAAAACGTCTAGCATAACATTTTGCAACCAGGACAATAGGGGTGGGTCAGGTTAATCTAGTGCCTTATAATCAATTCTAGATGGACAGACTGAATCAATATGTGGGCCAGTATGAAGAAATAGAATTAACTATAAAAATGGAGGTGATTTAGGTTAATCCTACTGCAAACCTGCTATAGATGTCTTGCCACAGGTTTAGAAATATTTGAGTAATTATTTAGAGGAAATCCAATGCTGTATTTTCATAAGTTAAATATTATTTTGTTAGAATTTAGTTTGATCATCCATAGACCCCTAGCAGTTTACAGCACTACTGTGGGGGATGTATAGTGGTAAAGGAGAGTTCAGATATTCATGGCTCTATATTGGAAGCTTTTTGTGAGAGCTATGATGATGAAAACTATTATAGCTGGGAAAGAAAAATGTTACACAGACTAAAAGAAACTTGAAACATGGGGCATGGGGCATGGGGCAAATCAGAACATGGGGCAAATCAGAACAAAGTTGGAGTGTGTTCAGAAATAGAAAAAGGAGGAGGAACAAACATCGGGTAGAAATAAGGCTAGAAAGATCAGAAGAGGTGAGTGAAGATACGTAAGTTAAAGTCTAAACATTTGCTTTGTTCTTCACTTTTGCCTTCCCCCACCCCAAGATCATATGGAGACGACATAATTCCATATGCAGCAATTAAGGGAAATTTCATTAATTAACAGATTGGAAGACAAGTGTGAATAGATTGATATAACTGAAATGAAGTGAGCATCATTAAAATTTCAGGGAAGATATGTTGCTGATACTGTGAATTAATTGTATAAAACAACTTTTCATTTCACAGACTAGAAGTTGCCAGTCATAGATGCAAGGGGGAAAAGCTCTTTTTAAACATTTGTTGTTATTGCAAAAGTATGCCAACCTAAAAATACTCCAGTGTGTTTTCAAATCTGACCTGCCATCAATCAACATTTTAAATCAACATTTGTGGACTCAACTTCAATTTTGCTACAGTAATAAAAGCTTTAGAAAGTCAATGTTATATGTTACAGGTATAGCAATTTTGTAATTTACAGCACTTTGTTTTGCACATTTATATTGATATTTCTTACAACACTATGTGGATAGTAGGAAAATAAATGACAGTATGAGTTGCTTTCGTGTCTTAAAGAGAAAACTAAAAGCTTGAGTGGCTTTTTATCTACAGTATATGGCTTGTAAGATACATATCAACCATGGCTCCCTGATCACAATTCCATTCGATCACCAAACAAGCATAGGAAGATGTTCTTATTGGAGGAAGAGGAGATATTGAGCTGACATCATAAGATGGGGTCTTGTAAAGCAAAAGAGAACCCTGAATAACTTCTGGAAGGAGTGTTTGGATGAGTGGGTACAGTCCTTGGCACAAAGAAGGATGGTTTTAAACAATGCTTATGCTTTTGAAGATTTGTTCTTGGTTTCACTAAACAGCAATAGGTGGACTTAAATTGAACTGGGCAATTTTACATTGCTGATAGCACGTTAATTAAAGAACAGTTGCAGAGAAGATTGCTAAAAAATTGTCAAATTTGTATGGCTGCCCATCTCATAGGAAATGATTCTGGGCAGCATACAATAAAACCAGTAATTAAAACATTCTGCAAAATCAATTAAAACCATAAATATGACTAAAACAAGACCATGAGAGGGAAAATATGACATATAATGCAGCCAGCATGTAGACTCCCTATTATCAGGGGATCCCCAAGCTTGCTGAAAATTTTGTTTTGAAGACTTTCCAGAAGGTCATAAGGATTGGAGCTAACCACACCTTGGCAAGGATGATCTTCCAGAAAAGGAAGCAGAAAAGGCTTCACCTACTAGGCCCAGTCAGATGGAACTCTTTTGCAGATGAGTCTTTGCAGCATTCCTCTCCTACCAGGCCTGGTGGGGCTGGTAGATGTAGCTGGGAAAAAGCAGCCCCAAGCCATGTACAGTTTAAAGTTCAAAATGTTATGGTATTGTATATGAGAACAACCTTGAGGGATCAGGGGAAGAGATGCTGTCTAGGAAACAATCAGGGAAGGGTAGGGAAGAGCTCCCAGTGGCTTAATGGTCAGAGGAAAAAACATAGGAGTCATCATAATTCATTTGGTGGTTAAAAGGTGATAGAGATTCGTACTTTCAGACTTGCAAGATTCTGTTAATGTAGCCTTAAAATACAGTAGAATTAGCTCATCTAGTCCATGTTTCATATCTGGTTTACCTAGAACAGGGCTTTTCAACCTTTTCACCCATTGTACCACTTTTAGGATATGGCAATATCTGAGTACCACCAGTCGCCTAGCAAGGTGTCAAAAACTTGATGATCCCTTGCCAGATAAACCTGTTAATACCTCTTTGCCACTCCTCCAAATTTGAGTCCTTTTTTAAAATAGGTATCATCTGGAAAAAAAAAAAAAACTTTGGGAGAACGTTCATTTTTATCACTGAAATTCTTCCCAATAATGATAATTGTAATTTTTTCCACTCCTTCAAATCCTTTTGAACTTTACTCCATAACTTATCATAATTGTTTGTGTACAATTTAACGTTAGAAGCAGTAATGTCAACACCCAAATATTTCACTTTTTTCACTATTTCATAACCCGTTACACTACTTAATATCTCTTTATCTCTCATAAACATATTTTTAGATAATATTTTAGTCTTATTATTATTTACTTTAAATCCAGACACCTGCCCATATTGCTTCAATATCTGTATCACATTTCTTGCAGAGTCTGTTGGTTGGGACAGGGTAAAAACCAGGTCATCAGCAAAAGCTCTAAGCTTATAGTCATTCTTACCCAAAGTTATTCCTTTTATAGATGAAGACTCACGGATCTTGATTAATAAAATCTCCAAAGTCAAAATAAACAGTAAAGGTGATAATGGACAACCTTGCCTTGTACCTTTTTCAATTTTAATTGATTCTGTCAAGCCTCCATTTACTATCACTTGAGCAAATTGTAGTTGATAGATAGCCTTTAACGCTGACAAAAATCTATCCCCAAAATTCATTCTATCAACCAACCGTAGCAAGAATTGCCAGTCCAACTTATCAAAGGCTTTTTCAGCATCTAAAAAGATAAGAGCCGCCAGGATTTGATTATTTTTGTCCAAATACTCCAACAAATTCACAATTTGTCTGACATTATTCTTCATATATCTTCCATTTATAAATCCAGACTGATCCACATGAATAATCCGTTTCAATACTTGCATTAGTCTATTAGCCAATATTTTTGCAAAAATCTTATAATCCGTGTTCAATAAAAATATTGGCCTATAATTTTTAGGCTGAGTCATGTCTTGATCCTCCTTTGGTATGAGTGAGATAAATGCACACCTCCAAGATGGCGGTATTTGTCCTCCCATTAAGATATCATTAAAAAGACATCTCAAAGGTTCTAACATTTCTTCAGACAATTTTTTATAATAAATTGCAGTAAACCCATCTGTACCAGGGGCCTTGCCAACCTTCAATTGTTTAATTGCCTCTGTAATCTCTTCCAACACAATCGAACAATTCATCAATCCTTTTTGATCATCAGTAAGACAAGGCAAATTTGCTTGTTGCAAATAATTATCTATTTCAAAAGATTGTATATTCTCAGAGGCATATAATTTAGAGAAATATTCCGAAAAAGCCCTTTTAATCAGGTCTTGCTGGAAAACTTCTTTACCCTTGTAGTTTATTTTCTCAATAGGTCTTTGTTTTTGTTTCTTACGTAATTGATAAGCTAACCATCTTCCAGGTTTATCTGCATTGCAAAATGTATTATGTTTCATATATTTCAAATTAACAGCAATTTGATCAGAAAGCAACATATTAAATTGTTCTTTCAACATTACAATAGATGCCTTTAAGTTCTTATCCGTTGGGTTTAAAGAGAAAGCTTTTTCCTTTATTTTTATCTCTTGCTCTATATCTTTATACCTTTGTTGCTGATTTCGCTTGTGAGCAGAATTCATTGAAATTAAGGCACCCCTCATTACTGCCTTGCTTGCGTCCCACACCATTGACATAGAGGTGCCTTTATTCATATTCAGCATAAAAAAATATTTTAAATAGTCTTTAAGTTTCTGCACATTTATTTCATAATTCAATAAATTCTCATTTAATTTCCAAGTCCTTCTGCTACCTCCATCAATTGAAAATTCCATCCATACAGGACTATGGTCTGACAATATCTTGGAAAAAATCTTCACCTTCTTAACCCTAGAAAACAAGTCATTAGTAATCAAAATAAAGTCAATTCTGGAATAAGATTGATGCCTATCCGAAAAAAAGGTGAAGTCACTTTCTCCTGTATTCCTCTCTCGCCATATATCTCTTAATTCAAAGTCTTCCTGTAATGCAAAAAAGCTTTTAGGTAGTGTAGTTTGCATTGAAATTTTAGAAGAAGTCTTTTTATCTTTTTTTGAGTCTATTACACCATTCCAATCTCCCATCATAATAACAGATTTGTAATCCAATTGTATTATCTTTTGATGTAAAAGAGTATAAAATTGCTTTTGTTGTTGATATGAATTAGGTGCATATAAACCCACAAGGAGACATTTTTTCCCATTCAATATAATTTCAATAAACACAAATCTTCCTTCTACATCAGCATCTATTAACTTTGGCATCAGTTCCTTCTTAACATAAAAGACTACACCCGCTTTCTTCTTTGGGGCAGGGGCAATAAAATGTAGACCCAATTTAGGATTAAGCAAATATTTTTGATCTTTTAAT
>NW_015387069.1:351394-355308 GCF_001527695.2 Protobothrops mucrosquamatus | reverse complement strand
TGTATAATATCATTTCTACGTGTCTTTCTAGAAAAGTAGACAACAACATCCCTGGGCAGTTTTCTCTGACGTGAGACCCATGAATTGACTCTAAATATTTTTTCTATTTCTCCATATATAATTTCAGGATCGCAGTCAAAAACCAACGCTAAGGCAGCTGAAACCTCCTCCCTCAGTTTCTCTTGTGTATTCTCCTTCAAGCCCCTGATTCTTATTGCATGTTCCATTTCTCTAAATTGTGTCATTACAATATCATTTTGAGCAATCTCTATACCCTCTTCTACTTTTTCTATTCTCTCCTCCATTCCTTCCACTTTTTCTCCCACTTCTTCCACACACGCCTCTATACGATCCATATGAAAAGCAAAACCTTGAAAAATTTGAGACATGTTCTCACACAATTCATCATTCTTTTTAGCCAGAAGCTCCTCTGTCTCCACTCTCATTTGTTGCACTATTTGTTTAGACATCTGCATCAAAGAATCCTGCAAATCCTTCAAAGTAATATAAGGTGGAGGAGAGGGTGGTGGAGTTTTAGCTTTCTGTTGCGTAGTTTGTACAACTGGGGAAGAGACAGCTGGTTTAGGTACTGCAGAAGCTACAAGTCGTTTAGAAGCCATTCTTAAAATTAAAAAAGATCTTAATACACAGTCCAAAACATCAGATAGTTAAGCAGATTTTCCTTCAATTTTTCTTTGATTTTTTAAAGAAAATCTTTACAGTCTTTACAATGTAACAATCCACAACCGGAAGGAAAGTGAAAGTGTCTCTTTAGAACAAAGAAGCGGCTGAGCCGCAGCCATTTTTTTTTCCAAAAGTTAACTTTCGATTTCAAGCAGCTGAGAAGAGTACTTTAATCTTCTGAGTCAAAGTTATAATTTCTTTATAAAAAGTCCAAATTTCCTAGACAGCTCTGTCTGTTGAAAATTACTCACAGTTGAAATCTCAGAAAAAAAACATCAGAGGTGGAGACGGCGTCTGGCTTCGCTGAAGAATGAAGACATCCCGATCTGCGGAAAGACTCTGAGCTCCGGAGGAGTTCTCACCTTCGCCTCCCTGGGAGCCCCCCAGGGAGACTAGGGAACTCGACTCCTACTCCAGAGTAAGCTCTCCTTCTCTCCTATGCCTGGAGAGAAGGTTCAAACCGCCAAACAGCTGATATGCGCTGTTTCGGCGATTTTTACGCAGTCCCGGACGGGAGGCTGTCAGAAAGCCTCCTTCGGCAGCCGCCCAGCCACCGGAAGGGTAAAATTTAAAATTTTGCAAGATGCACGGGAAAGAGGGGGCCTTAAAGCCCCTAATTTAAAATTATATTATGATGCGGTGGTTTTAACTTGGATTAGTGATTGGATTAATTTAACTAATAGAGATATTTTGGTACTTGAAGGTTGGGATTTATATTATGGATGGCATGCTTATTTATTTTTTGATAAGAAAATTGATCGTATTTTTAAAACTCACATTTTAAGAGTTGCACTTTTGAGAGTATGGAAAAAGTATTCTTATAAGGTAAATTTAAAAATTCCAATGTGGGCCATTCCGGAACATGCAATACAAGGAATAGTAAGGGGTGTAAAATTAGAAGGAATTGTTTATAAAGATCTACTTATGTTAAGAGGACAGGACTGGCAAATTAAATCATTGGATGAGTTAAGACAGGATAACGTACTCCAGTCCTGGCTCTTACACTGTCAGTTGGTTGATAGATGGCATATAGATCAAAAATTGGGTTTTACTTTAGAAGATGTGAACTTGATAAAACAGATTAAAGATCAAAGTGGAGCCCATATTAGGAGAATATATAGTGTTTTGATAGAAATTGATTTGGAAACAGAACTAGTTAAAGACTGTATGATCAAATGGGCACAAAATATTCAAGAACCAATAATGCTAGAAACTTGGAAAGTAATCTGGGTAAGAAATGTCAAGTTCACTCAAGCACAGAATTTAAGGGAAAACTTTTATAAAATGTTTTATAGATGGCATTTGGATCCTCAAAAATTGTCTTGCATGTATCCGAATTTGCAACCAAAATGTTGGAGATGTGGCAATATGGATGCAACTTATTATCATATTTGGTGGACTTGCAGGGAAGTTAAAGCCTTTTGGATTAAGATTTGGTGGATTATCCAACAGATTTTCAAGAAAAAGATAAAATTTACACCGCAGCTATTTTTATTGGGTATTATGGATAATTTGGATAAAAAAGAAATGAAATTGATGTTGTATTGTATAACAGCAGCAAGGATATTAGTTGCTCAAAATTGGAAAAAAAAGACTTTACCAACTATGGATGATTGGAGACAGAAGGTATCGTATTTTGCGGAGATGGCAAAAATATCCGCATACCTGAAGGATCATTCTCAGGAGAAATTTATCTCAATGTGGAGAAGATAGATAGATTATATTCAGAGAAAATATGAATTGAATAATTATCATGTAGCTTTTGATTAAAAAATTTTCTTTTTTATATAACATATATAAAAACAAATAATTGTTATATTTATAAAATTTGTATGAATTTTAATGTTATTTTAGAGTCACAGTAAGTATATACTAGTGTGTTGTAATAATGAGTAGCTTTGGATAGAATGGGATTATTGTGTGTTTATTACCTGGTTCAGCTCTGGGAAGTCCTGGGGGGGGAGGGGGGAAAGGGAATAGATAGATGTATATAAACTGATGTATTGTAGATTTATATATGTGATACTTTTTTAAGGAGGTGCCCGGTGGATGCCCCAACTGCACCAGACGGGATGGTTGAGAGAGGAAGGGAAGTAGGAGAGAGGGAGGAAGGAGGAGAGGTTGAGGTTAGGGAGGAGGAAGGTATGGAAAGTGAAAGAGGGGGGTGCAGGGGGGAAGCACCGGACACTTCCATGAATGTATTGAGTAGTGTTATTTTTTTTGGTTGATATTGTGATTAATTGCATCATATTTATGTTATTGTTTCTAATTGAAAAATCAATACAATTTTATAAAAATAAAATAAAAAAAACGATAAAAAAAAGGAAAAAAGTGATAAAGTACAGGTAGTCCTCGACTTACAACAGTTCGCTTAGTGACTGTCTGAAGTTACAATGGCACTGAAACAAGTGCCCCCCAAGCCACAGCCGAGCAAGACACCTGCCTGCCCACCCGGTGGCACTCTTCCTCCTGTCCGAGGTTTTCATTGTTGTGAGCATTTCTGTTGAGGATTGGCAGTGGAGGTGGGATGGGGGGTGTTTGGTTTTTATTCCTTCCATCTGCTGGGTGGTTGCAGAAGGTTTTGGTCACTTTACATGACCCTGGGACACTGTGACAGTCATAAATATGAATCAGTTGCCAAGAATCTGAATGTAAATAACAAGACCCTGGAGATGCTGCAACATTCCAGCTGATCGGTGCTTCTTCTGGGCTCAGCAGAAGTACCAGGATCAGCATCGAGCTCCAGCTGTAGCCTGGCGCTGATCCTGGTGCTTCCACTGAGCCCCGACAGCCCCAAAGAAGCGCCGATCAGCTGGAAAGCGGCACTGATCCTGGCGCTTCTGCTGAGCCATGACAGCCCCGCAGGTCCAGCCATCTCTCACTCAGGCTTGTGCAGTGCTGCCACCGGTTCAGCTCATTCCCCTCCCCCGCTACCACTTTTCTAAGATGGTCGTGTACTACCTTCCAGGTGCCAATGTACCACAGGTGGTACCCGTACCACTGGTTGAAAAGCCCTGACCTAGAATGTCTGACAGAAAATGTTAGATCGCGCAGGCAGTAAGACACGAGTCGAGTGACAGTCAGCTCTTGGTTTATTGGCAAGGCATAAAGTAAATCCGGACTGGCTCTCTGGGCCAGGGGAGCCCTCTTTTATGGGATTCCCCTGGCTTGTAATCACACAATTCCATTGGCTGGCAAGACCCTGTTGCTAGTTAGCCAACCAGCAACGG
>NW_015387069.1:340691-347877 GCF_001527695.2 Protobothrops mucrosquamatus | reverse complement strand
GGCATGAAACTGTATGCAGATGGAGAAGGGCAATCACCCTTAATGGGCGATCAATGGTGAAGGGCAATCACCCTTAATGGGCGATCAATGGTGAAGGGCAATCACCCTTAATGGGTGATCAGGATATGCATAGGGGATTAAGGGGGGGGGGAATACAAAGAACACAACACCAAATTCTTCTGTCTGGCTTGAAAGTGGATCTCTGGTTCCCAGAAGAGCTTGGTTCATCTAAAACAAGGGTGCAAGATGTGGACACAATAAAGTTTTGACATCCTTACTGCTTTAAGGTATGCCTTAATAGTGGCTCTCTCCTATGTTTGATTAGGTTCATCCTTTGTTGATTTTCAGAAGTGCTCTAAATGCCTTTTTGACCACTTCATTTTTCCAGCTCTTCATTAGATCATGGAGAGCAATGGGATTTATAGTAAAGGAGAGCTTGCATGGGCACTGTTCTGTTCTTTGCGTTGATAAGGCATTGAAACGAGGCAGGAGTAACAACAGATGCATCTTTATTTTAGCTTTAACAGAACAACACAAAATGGCGCTGATCCCTTTTATACCTTTTGCAGGGAACAGCGTCATCCAATAAATGCAACATATTTTCCCACTCTGCACATGCTCAATAGGCTGGAGACAGCCTGTCTGGCCTGGGCAGGCCACATGGTCTGCCCGGGTCTCACTGCAGCTTCCTGCACCTGCTCTGTCAATCACAGGCCCAGGACATAACAGGCACAATCTAATCTAATGCTACAGCCACTTCCTCATTTCAAATGGCAACTCTAGGCTCAGTTGGACTGTGAAGCAGATCACCAGGAATAACTCCCTGTTCCTCTGGAACACTTCTATCGATCTGCCTTTGGGCATGGACTGATCTAATAGTTTCTTCCTCCTTGCATGGTATCAGAGAATTTTAATGTTACTAGAGCAGAATCTGACAAGGGAGAGAACTCACAAAGTACCCCAGAACAGGGTATCATATCTAGCAAGCTATAGACCAGCACTCCTTAAAGTAATAAAAGACATTCAGATGACAACCAGCATGCACACACACATACTTTGGATTCCTATCAATCTAACCCAGGGGTCTTCAAACTTGGCCCTTTTATGACTTGTGGACTTTAACTCCCAGAATTCCTCAGCCAGGTACACTGGCTGAGGAATTCTGGGAGTTGAAGTCCACAAGTCATAAAAGGGCCAAGTTTGAAGACCCCTGATCTAACCCTATCAAGTTGCTAGTTAACTCTAGAATGAAAGATTATCTTAACCTAACCATAACCCAAGAAACCCCCACTCCCAGTTCCTTAACAAACACAATTTTGGACTGCAGTTTTCAATATGTCATGAAATCCAGGTGTGGCTCTGAAACCAGCAGCGCTACTTGTTCCTTTCCTAATGCCATTTTTCTGTTCTAAGAGCAACTTTGTTAAAATGAAATGCATAGATCTTCTGCGTGCATGCCACAAATCTGGAAATGCTGCATTTGTTCAAGAAAACATTGCACAAATGTGTTAGATATCCCCAGACTTTGATTTTACATATGACATGAGGCATCTAATTCTCCTGCTTTGATTCTCTAATAACCATTAGGGAAGGATTTCTAATTACATGGATTGATCATATTTAATTTTTCCAGAAGTTTAATAACTAGTAATTATGATTCATTCATATTTTCAGATGCATTAGCAAAAAGTAAACATGACAAAAGGGGATTTTTAAGCATAGCAAATATCACTCTGATCTCATTATACAGTTGAATATCAAAGATTTAAACTGTATAATCAAATTAGAGTAACTTTTGATATGCATTTTCCAGCTAATTTTCACAGGACTATGCTGCAGCAAGTTCATGTCAGCGCTGCTAGTTCTTTTCCCATATTAATCAGTAGTTCAAGACAAAAAGACTTTTGATTGAAAAAGGTCCTATTATACTAATAAAATTACTAAAGATATACAGAGAAACAAACAATGTAAGTATTCCAATGACTCACTTAATTTAGAGAAGAAAAAGGCAATGATAATAGGAAATGTTATTGTGTTTGCTTTGTATTGTTGGCTTGGCTTGCATTAAACTGTGCATTGCTCCAATTTAATATGTAGATCATAAGATTGAGATTATTCCCCTTTCCAAATTTTCTAATACAGATATCTTCACAAGTATGAATCTGAAGATGCGGGCCAAATGCACATATGAGCAATACCATTTCAAGCTGCAGGTGGCTTAAGCACTACCTTCTTTCCTGCACTTTCACTGCTGATTACTCCTGCCGATGGGAGATTACAAGGCAGAAGCAATTTCTGAAGTCATGTAGTGTATTTAGTTTGACAGTAAGCAGACCTATTCACCCTTCTAGCAGACGTTTCAATCTGAGAGGAGCATTCACGCATGCTATGTGTGTTGTCTGTCTGTCTGTATAGGAACATGGGATTCAAAAGAGAAACATAATACTGGAGAATTGCTTGTATTCATAAAATGCTTTGGAGTGACTTCATGTTATGAAAGAGAAAAAAACTGATACTGAATGTTGGAAGTAATTCATAAGGTGTAATAAGAGTAGATGATATACAATAGAATTTTCTTCCTTTTTCCTGTATTGTTTGTAAGGTATTTCATTTCAGTGGAAAATATTAAATAATAGAAAGCTCAGCTTCTAAACTTTAATTTACAGATGTTTGGATTACTTGATAGAGCCTGGAACCCCCCACTTCTAGCATACTGCAGAAGTTGGTATTACAATTTCTGGACAAAGAATTCCAAGTGAAAAATTCCAGGCTGGTAAATTGATGTTACATATTCTTCCTTCTCCCTCTATACAGAGAAGCATGCTCTGGACAAAATTCAAAGATAAAGCCAACCTGTTTTTCCAGCTAAGTCTTGGGCTTAAATCAAAAGATTCTGCTGTTCAGGTCCCAAAATTTCAAGCAAAGATTTCAAACAGTTCTGGGATTATAAAATTAGATTAGAGCTGCTAATAACTCAAATGACCCCTAAAAGATGTCAAAGAAATATTGAAAGCTAACATTATTTAGTGCTTATCCAGAGTTTTGCAGCCCAGAAACAATAACCCTAATTTAGATGCAACTCTAAAATGTTGTAATGAAGTGACTGAATGCCTCCTACATCTATATATAAGGTAAACAGTTTTATTAATATTAATTGATCATTAGGCCTTCTAGTTTCAATGGTAACAGTATGTGCTGTAAGCTCTGAAGGGTCTCTTGCGTTCAGGCCTCAACAATTAAGTGCCTGTGAGGATAATTATGGCCACTAAAGATAAAAGGAGGTCATGTAATAATGAAGAGTTTGGAGAGTTCAAAACTGCCTTTTTACAGCTGTTTGGGTCCTTTCATTTCCCTGAGCCAGTTAAGTACATCTGAGATGCTTTCTCTAAATTGCAGAAACAGCAATAAGAACTTTGACAATGTGTTCTCCCCTCTGGCTGCACAATGTCTTAGTTCAAATCTTGTATCTGTTTCAGAGTATTGATCCTATGAAGTCATTTCTTTAGACAGTTCTATAGTATGCCATGATATAAGCACTGCTGTCTTATCAGAAATCAATGCTTTTAGATGCTTTGTTTCATCTGTTCAAAAGAGGCTATTTGACCTATGTTGGTAAGACACTGGGCTGCAAGTCCATCAGATTTCATCAGTCAAGCAGGAGTGAACTTTTATGGTAAAGAGAGAGTTTTTAGATCTAGAAAGAAAAGGAACCAATAGCCTGGGACTGCAGCTTGGCCAAATAACCATCAGAAGGGCATAGTTACAGTCTGAGGACAATGTAATTTATTAACAATGTTTCTATCTCTGTTTTAATTAAAAGGATTCTAAAAGTAAAGTTGATTTGCTGCAACTAATAAAAATTGTGTATCCTTATAAGCACTGATTGTTTAGAAGTTTTTCTCTTTCCTCTCACAATGTCCTGGGATACTGTTTTAACCAAGGGCACTTCCGTAGGAGGATTCTACTCCAGATTCCTTAGAGTATCATGTGCTTTAGCAGATGAATTTAGCTTTCTTTCAGTGACACAAGAGGTATCACAGACCTTATTGTCTTCTTTGATAAAGTGACTAAATTAGTGGACCAGGGAAATGCTGTGGATAGAGTATATCTTGACTTCAGTAAGGCATTTGACAAAGTAGACCATAGCCTACTTCTTGGTAAGATGGAACAATATGTGATTGACAGTACCACCATCAGATGTATTCACAGTTGGCTGACCGGCCACAATCAGTATGTAATCATCAATGGAGATACATTTATATGGAGGGAAGCATGCAATGGGATACCTTAAGCTTCTGTCTTGGGCCTGGTGCTCCTCCACAACTTCATAATCTAGATGAAGGAATCTAGATGAGTGGATAGAAGATGACACCAGGCTGGGGGAATTGCCAACAGATGACACCAGGCTGGGGGAATTGCCAACACTTTGGAAGATAGACTCAAGATTCAGAAGGATCTTGGAAGACTTGAGCATCCAGAAAGATGCAATTCAGTCAGGAGAAAACTTAGGCAGGAAAAACCAAATGCATAAGTACAGAATAGGAGGTACCTAGCTCAACAGTAGTAATTGTGAAAGGATCTATGTATCCTGGTGGATCACCTCTTATGTATGAGTAAGCAGTGTGATGCAACTATGAAAAAAGGCAACACAGTTCTAGGCTGCATCAACATAGGGATAGGAGCAAGATCATGGAAAATGATAGTACCACTTTATACTGCACTGGTGAGACTACACTTGGAGTACTGCATCCAGTTCTGCTAACTATGATTTAAAAAAAATGCTGAAGCCCTAAATGATAAGAGGTCTGGAGGCTAAACATGATGAATGGCTAAGGGAACTAGGCATGCTTAGCCTAATGAGGAGAAGGCTTGGGGAGGAAATGATAGCAGTTTTCCAATATTTGAAAGTCTGTCATAGGGAAGAGGGCATCTATTTATTCTCCATAATACATGAGGGCAGGACAAGAAGCAATAGGTGGAAATGTCATGGTTTCAATAGATGAAACCATATAAAAGAATTTCAAGGCAAAGATTTATTCCTCAAAGAACATTTTATTCAGGAAACAAAGTATTGGCATTTACATAGTTGAACCCAAGACTAAAGTTCCCTCCTCTGATACAAAGTAACAAATTACAATTCCGACCCCAGAAAGGCTGTCATAAATCACATTCACCAATTATTCTAAAATGTGGGCTCTCCTCCCAACTTTTTAACCCACCAAAACTTTATCTAACATTGACCTTATCTAACATTTGCACCCAGCTGCAAATGTTATGGCTAACAGAAAATGCTCAAGCATTCCCTCCTTCCCCCTTCTACATCTGAGAATCCCAAACAACAGGAAAAAGCACAAGGAAAGCAAAAGGTAAAATGGCTATAGTTTCTCAATTGTCACGGCGCTGACAGGAGGCTCATCAGAGGGAGATTCAAGCTTGGGAATAAGGAGCAATTTCCTAACAAAAAGAATGATTAATCAATGGAACAATTTGGTTCCCAGAGTTGTGGGCACTCCATTGCTGGAGGTTTTCAAGAAAAGTTTGGACAACCATTTGCCTGGGATGGTATAAGGGCTCCTGCCTTGGCAGGGTGTTAGACTAGAAGACCTATGATTCTATGATGTTCATAGATTCTTGTTANAATAAGGAGCAATTTCCTAACAAAAAGAATGATTAATCAATGGAACAATTTGGTTCCCAGAGTTGTGGGCACTCCATTGCTGGAGGTTTTCAAGAAAAGTTTGGACAACCATTTGCCTGGGATGGTATAAGGGCTCCTGCCTTGGCAGGGTGTTAGACTAGAAGACCTATGATTCTATGATGTTCATAGATTCTTGTTAAAATAATGATCCTAAAATAATATTTATTTTAATTTAATCTACCTACTTGGACATTCCTGAACTACTAAGAGGTCACAGCCATACTTTGATAGAAAATACAATATCCCAAAATTGCCATATAAGAATGAGGGAAAAGAAAGATACTATTCTTAATAGAAGTTCAAAATTGTGGACAGAAATGAAGGACAATACAGGTTAAACTATGTGAATAAGGGTATCAATCTCCTTCATTCTCAGATTGGCACCTGCAATTGAGTTTCATGGTGTCTTGTTTAGTTTATTAATAATCTAATAAAATGTATTTTCAGCCAAAATGAAATGGAGGAGAAGTTTTATTGAGGGAGAAGTTTTATTGGGTGTCATTGTTAGGCTTGCTCACAGTCCTGGTTTCATGTGCTCTTGAACCATCTCAATTAAACAGGCATGGGGATATGATTTTATTGAATCATATTCTGTTTATCTAATAGCATTTCAAACTGTCCTGTTTGCACCCATTGTTGAAATTGTTATTTATTATTTTGTTATTTACCTGAACCTGACGCTTGATCGAATGCTTGCCTCACACATTAGATTTACGAAAAAGACCCTCCTTTCTGACAATCCATTGTCTCATGGTCAGCATTGTTTATCAACTCTAATAAATAATTTTACTGCATTTTTATAACCCATCAAAGATCTAGTAGAACATTAAAATAAAATGCAGTATACTACAGTAAAATTACATAAACAATATCAACTTAATACACCCACTAATCAATGCCAGATTAATTTATTGAGTGCAAAGCATGAGCTCTGAAAACTATAAATGCAAATTTAGCAACAGCTAGTGTTTGGGGGTCATTGTTTGCCAAGGGGAGCTTCACATAAAAGTCATGTAGGGATTAGTCTAATGAACAGTGTTAGCAGTTTGCTCCAAGTATCTCTAGAGGAATTACAATATATTAAATATGAGTCAGTCATTCAATGTTCCGTACTGACAGGGATAAATCCTTTCTGCATAAAGGTTTGTTTGGAGCCTGCCCTTCCATGTGGCTAATGGCAAAATATCAAACTGCGGTAATGTGAAACCCTAAGGAATTTACTAACTGTAAGACAAAGGACTGGTTTAAAACAGATCGAAATATTCCCCAGTTATATTTTGAATGGTAGCTTGCTATATAATACATTTCAAATACGACTTTGATTTTTTATTTTTCTTACTGATGCAGTAGGAGGTTTATCCCACAATGCTTCCTTTACCCAGACTTTGCTATATCTTTTTTTTTTGCTGTGCTGCAATTTTAGCTTTCTGATTACATAAAGAAAATTCACTTTTTAATAAATCTGTTTCTGCAGTCAAGATTCATGCT
>NW_015387069.1:332016-339453 GCF_001527695.2 Protobothrops mucrosquamatus | reverse complement strand
AAAATCCTCCATGTTCCTTCAAAATTAGAATATAATTCCTGTGTTTTAATCTCCCCTATATAGACCGGAAGAATCAAATGAAGTCTGACAATGAAAACCTTAGTTTCTCAGACAGCTATGTTTCTTGCTGAACCTGGAAAATAAGTCACATTTGTAAGAACGGCTTTTATGTATGCAGAACAATATGCTTTTTACACCATACAAGTATGATTTTTCAGAAAATACATTTTGCATTCAAATACTGGTCTGAATATCACTGCACTATTGTTTCAAGCTGTTGGATTAAAGCAAAAGATTTGAATAGGAATTAAATATGAACATTCAGAATTTATGAATGTGGTTACCTACTCCTTGCCTTTAGAGAAGCCTGTTTAACAATCTGATTGTAAACAAACTATTTAATTTGTTATGAAAATATGCAATTGTTTGTGAAAAATAAACTGTAATATATTAACCTTCATCAGTAATGAAATTAAGATTTTCTTATAAATATTTCCATTTTCCTTCATTCTTTCTTTTACAATGCTGAATGCTGCATTGTCAGAATGTATCGCCTAAAGCATTTTAATAATTATATCACAGTGAAATGCAGCACATAGTTTTACAAATACACCAGTAACTACACATTCCTTAGCAGCACCCCTGTGTTGGTGGGAACTCCGTGACCTGGGATTGGTGAAGCAGAAAAAGCAAGTCTTAAACACAGTATGCAGTCTCTTATTTTTGAAAAAATTAGTAAGCAACTTGTTTAGACAAGAATTAGGGTTTATTTAAATTGACAAATGAATTATATGAGAAGCACTGCAAGTATAAAATACTTAAGTATAAAATACTTATGGCAATAAAGTCTAAGAATTTAAAGACCCATAGTTCTCTGGCTGTATTTTAGAAGTAATTGTCAATTCACCTTGGAGAAACCGATGTTTGGCAGTTGCGGGAGAACGTTCTTCTTATGCTAGACAGATGAGGTTCTGGAAATGGCGACGACTTTTGAGCCTTACCATTTATTAATATGACCTTCCTGTGAATGACTGAAAAACATGTAATCTAACATTACCCTCCACCATGTATAAAGGTTTGATTGGGTTCTTATTTATTCATGCAGGACTAAGTCCACTTTTTGTGGCTCCTCTGAAATGCTTTGATATTGTTTTATAAAATATGGGATCTCTATTGTGTGAACATTAATTAATGACAAAAGGAATTGCATGATAAACTGGGTGCATAAATTGTTGTGAATTATTTTTCATTTGAGGATATGGCTGAAATTTACATATAGATTGAACTCCTAAATATACCAAATGCTACTTTTTTGCTTATTAACAGCCCCTTCCTCCCTAATTATGAAGCATGTTTGAAAGTGGCTAGGTTCATTGTATTTGCTTTTGAGGATCAAAACAAAAAAGTTATTGCATAATGTGCAGGTTAAAACAAAAACATGCAAAGTAGAGGGTGATAGGCCATCTACTTTAATTTCTTGAACTGAATACAGACTGAACTGAATAGTACCGGCAGAGCAACAAATGCAAGGTGGAGCTGTAGTATTTATAAAAGAGAATAATTATGGACCAACATAATAGGTCTGCTAAAGAACAGAGTAGGTCATTGCTAGAAAGAAAGATAAGGTGTTAGATTAGAAACCATGAAACCATGAAAGTTCTATTCTTGTCTTAGGCATGAAAGCTGTCTGGGTGACTTTACGACTCTCTCTCAATCCAACCCACCTCACAAGATTGTTGTGGGTCAAATATGGGTAGGATTATTATGTATACAATCTTGAATTATACAAAACAAGTGAAATGCGTATCTAATAATAATGTTAATGCATTCATCCTATTTTTTGAAAAGGCATAGAGAGAAGTTAACTTGGATATGCCACTAGCTCTCTTTTACATGATTAGCAGAAGGTGGGAAAGTTGCATAAATCAGAAGATCATGAATTCATAGTTAACAATAGCAATAATAAAAATGTATTAGGAGATTTAGAATGTAAGCTATTAAAATCACTACTGTAGAGTAAATTTGTACATGTGGGCTGACCTAGTAGAATGCTTTAGGGATATGACAGAAAATTCACTGTACCATGGACCCTCCTGCCATGGGATTTGTTTAAGGGTTTGAAGGATTTGATTAAAAGATACTGTGAAACATCATTATAGTATTTTTTCCCAAATGTTTATTCAACCTATTTATAAAATATAGCAAAAGCAGTTTCATTTACTCAGTCTTAAGCTTTGCATGTACAATTTGTGGCTTCTAATTGCTCTGCGTATCAGTGAAGACAATTTCCTTCCCTTTCTTTAGATGTTTGAAAAGTGCAAGTGCATTTTCCCTTGAGCTCAGCTCTAGTGAATTCTAAGCATGTATATGTGTACAGAATTGATACAAATATAACATACATGCACATTATTTCAAATTCTAAATTCTGTACCAATCTTTCTAGTTATCTGTAGGTAGAAAGTCTTCAATAGTGTAAACGCCACCTAGTCCATTTTAGGATCATTAGCCATCCCTTCTCTGAACTGAAGCCAATAGGCCATTTTCAACTGCCACTCTAGCTAAGTCAATTTTCATTATTTTAGCTACCAGACATCATGTCATTTTCAAGCTTTGACCTTTTTCAAGCTTCTTGTTTTCATAGTCGTCCTGGACTGTTTAAAATTCCATCTCTAGGTCCAGATGGCATCTGATATTGATACCTGCCTAACTGGAACCCCTCTTTTTCTATCAAACAATGTATGACAATTGAAAATAAAATGTATTCTTAGTCCCTTATCAGCAAAATTATGGATTTCTGCTCATGGATACATGAACAGCCAGCAAGAGAGCAGGCTCACCATAACTCCAATTTGATTTTGGTCTTGTCCTTCAATACAGTACAGTATTTGGCATATGAATTCAATTAGCTGAATGTTGAAGTAGATACTTGTAACTTTAAATCTCTTCATGCTTAGATTTAACATCTAGCCAAATATGTTTTACCATATAGCCTCCGATTTTTAATATAGCTCTAGCCATGATCTGGCCCACAATAAAAGCTAAAGTATGTATATAAATGGCTCATATTAAAGAACTTTATTGAGATGTACTCAATTCCCTTAATTCATCTATTCTTCCAGTTGTGAAGCATGCTCAGAGATGCAATACAATTAAATGAAGAACTAAGAAAATAGATTAGAGAGTTTGTATCAGGACTATGCCAGAATTATTATGTGACAGATGCAATAATTAAATCAAAGAAAGTAATAAAAGTTTTCTAGAATTGGACCTAGCTAGAATGATATGAAATTTCAAGAACATTTTAAAAGCCTTCATATAGTCTCATCCTTTATTTTTTCAAAATTCATTTGATTCATTTGAAACTATGCTCTCACCTTTATATTATATAATATTAAGAAATTGTGCAGTACTACACATTTTCTTGGGTTACACATTAGACTAAGGAAAAATGTGGCTTGCTTAGTTTTGACTCAACATCTGCTCATTGGAATATTTAAATCACAATTTATGGCTTAACACAATGTGAAAATCTTGCCATTGATGCTTACTCTATGAACCATTATTTAAAACAATGATTTAGAAAGATACATAAACTCAATCTTGGGTTAGAGTTTGATTTTGTTTTAATAGAGGGTATTTGGACAGGCCTTCTAAATGGAGGAGGCAATCCTGAACATAGCCAGGTACCGAGTTTTATAGAATTTACAGGTTAAGACCAACACTTTCAATTGCACTTAGAAACTTATTGGCAGCCAGTGCAGTTACTGCCAAACAAATGTCATATGGTAATAATGACTTTGCTTTGCCAGTACATAGGTTGCTGAAGTTTGGACCAACTGCAGTTCCTAGTTAGTCATTAGAGGTAGAAGCTTTAATATGAACTCATACTGTGCTTAATCAGAATCACATTTTGTCTACATCCACCAGTGCTCCACGGGTCACTTCTGCCGTTTCTCCTGACAGTCCTCAGTAAACCAGACAATGCCTATAACTTTGGCTAATACAGTAGGAAAATGCATGAGAGTTATTATGTCAAGTAACCTGCTGCTTTCCAATTCCAGCCAGATGCTCAATACGCTGCCTGTCAGGATCATTGGGAAACTTTCCAAGCAGCCATTTAATGCCTTTCTAATAGGCTCCTGCACTCTGGTCTGTCCTAATAGGTTGCTCAAACTGGGGAGGGAATGGCAGTAACAAATTTAGTCAGGATCAGGAAGTCATCTGATGCAACAAAGGGCTCTAATATCTTCTATATCAGAGCATACATTATCTACTCCGAAGAAAAGGCTAAGCCTAAATGAGTCTTCTTGTGTGTCTCAGGTCAGATATTTAATTGGGATAATCCTGTAATTGTCATGAGGTAATGAACTCCTGAGCTTTCCTGGAATTCAGAGCATGGAGATTAGGTTTTGCAGTATAAGTAACCAGTAGCCATCAGACTGATTTCATATAAAGCAATGATCCCCCCCCCTTTTCCTTTACTCTGCTGGTTTCAATCTTGCCTACTAGGTGGGTCGCAGTCAAATTACTCCTGAGGAAAAGTGGTCTTCAGCAGAAGAAATCTTACCTACTCTTGCTGTAAGTAGTTCACCAGGTTATATGAAAACTTAGCTCCATAGCTACTTTTCTTCCAAGATAAAAATAAATAGGTTAAACAAGTTTGTCTATATTGTTTTGGGGCATTGATTTTTATCTTACATATGATATTAAACATACATTCTAGGATGTGACTGTCTTCCAGCTCCTCGCCATTTGATAATAGTGTAGTTATGTGGCAAAGCTGATAAGGATCTCGTACTCTTCCATTGTACTAAGTAATAGCAAAATCTTCTAAAAATCCACTCTGTATTCAGTTTTAGATAAGCCTGTCAGGCCCCATTTGTTCCTCGCACATTCTATCTTAATTTAAAGCTTTCAGATGCTTCACTTGAGGAATGTTCTTTGTTATTTTTCTATTTTTTTCCACTCAACAATTTAATTTCTTTTTCTACTTCCTTTCTCTACTTTGTGTAAGCCCCTTTAGGAAAGGAGTAACTGAACAGGGAGACAAGATAACAATCTGAAAAGAAGGTTGCACTTTTAAGGTTTGTTTGTTACTCCACTTCATTCTATATAAAGGGGATTAAAATGTTAGAGTAAAAACTACAGAATGTCACTGTTTAAGGCTGCAACCATCAAGGAATTAATGGTAATGAACAATTTATTTTTGAGTAGACATGCAGGACTTTGTTGTCAGTATAATGTTTCGAAAATAATAAAGGAAAAATAAACAGACACATGGAATCTAAGATTGCTCTAACCAATAGAAAGAGACAGAGAAGCAGGTCACAAAGAAGAGTAGAGACAGGTGTTCCAGATCTGCAGAGCTGGGGGCAAGAAAGGATAAATTCATACTGAACTGTTAGCAAAGAATGCTACCAATACCAACAACAACATACTTATTTAATTAAAAGGTGAAAAAAGAATCCATGTATTAGTTACAGTGGTGCTTAAAAGTTTGTGAATAAAAGAACAAGTATAATGTGTTTGACTCATTTGTTTAACTGAGTTCCCTTTATCTAGTCTTTAGGATGTGTGGAGAACGGATCACATTTTAGGTCATATCTGTACAGCAATATTGAAAATTCAAAAGGATTCACCAACTTTTAAACACATTGTATTTAGTGAAAAATATAAAGAAAAGACAGAAAGATGGTAAGAAAAGACAGAGCTCCTTAATATTTTGAGATATTTTGCTTCAATCTTCTCTAAGAACAACAATAACAACTATATGTACCAAGATACTGATGTAAACAATGTAGGATGGTTTTCCTATAATTTAAAAGGAAGTTAGATTTGAAGATTTCAAGTTCCACTATTATAGGCAAAGAATATGAATACTAGATCTAATAAAGTATTAATTAGCAGATACAAAGAAGAAATTAAACTCAGCACAATTCTTAGTTAATGTTTACGTATTCCTGTAGATAATAGATTAATCTTGATTCAATTTTTTTAGATTCAATTGACACTTGGAAATGCCTTCATCTAAAAATTCCAGTTTAGATCTGTAACTGAGAAGAGAGGCTAAATTAAACTGGTTTCTAGTCTCTTGTCTGGCAAGCTTTGAGAAAAAGAAAGAGAAAACCTTTCCTGAACTAGCAGAAAGGGTGGGCACTGGGTAATCTTTTATTGTGTACATGCCCAAATCTATGTGTTTCTCTTTCAGATTGAGAAGTTACCTATTGGGAAAGTTCAATCTCTGATAGGAGCTGACACTATGGTCAACTGAGAAGAAAATTGGCAGTTTCAATAATCAAAAACACAGAGAACAAAGATCCAGCATATTGACTATCAGTCTGTCTGACCTCAATACCTGGAAAGATTACAGAGTGAATAATAAAGAGATTTGTATGTAAAACCCTAGAAAACAATGTATTTATTTATTAGACTTGCATGCCATCCATCTTGCCTAGAGGTGTCTTTATGTGGCTTATAAACAATGCAAAACAATGGAGCAATGACCAATTTAGCATAGATTTATTAAGAATAAATCTTTCAGACTTATCTTATTTCATGTTATGATCAGATCATTTCCTTCATAAACAATGGGAAGGCATGTACCCTAATTTCAGCAAGACATCTGACTAAATATCTCATGACCTGCCATTTAGCAAACTATTTAGCTTGATTAAGTGGGTGCATAGTTGGCTCAAAGAATGATAATCAATGGCTACTCATTACACTGAAGAGATTTATCAAGTGGGAGGATACAAGGACCAGTCCTGGTTTCCCTGCTTTGCATATTTTCATTAATGATTTGGAAGAAGAGGCTGAGGGAACATTTATATAATTTTGCAGATGATACAAAATTGAGTTTTGGGCAACCAAAACTGTGGAAGGCAAAAATGAAATTCAAAACAATCTCAGTGGAATGGAGACATTGAATAAAAGTCAGAGAATGAAATTTAACAGTGACAAGGGCAAAGTTACTAATTTAGGAAACAAAAATCAAATATTAAATATAAATTTAATATAAAAAGGTGAGAAAAACCTGACTTGGTAATTTTACTTGTGAAAAAGAACTTGAAATATTATTTGATTCAAAACTAAATATAGTCTGACATCTGATGTCTGAAAAAAAGAAAAAGACGCAAATGCAGTATTAGGCTGCATCAATATAACATATGTGGGAAGTTAACCCAGAGAAGGAAATATTAAAAAGGCAGGAAAAATATTGTTCACCAAAAGGATTTTTCAATATAAAATTTTTATTGTTTTCATCATAAAAAAAACAACACCAGTATTACACAATATTATTACACAATATTATATCCCACCCCCCCGGACTTCCCAAACCAAATCCCAGGCTAATATTCAGATATAAGTAAACAAATATTAATTTCTCTAACTCCACAAACTCTATTATAAACAATCCATCTCCTCCATATTAGTAAA
>NW_015387069.1:327947-329178 GCF_001527695.2 Protobothrops mucrosquamatus | reverse complement strand
GATCCCTCAGAGGAGCCTTCCCACGAACTCTGAGAGGGATCCAGAGTGCTCCGTGAGTCCCATTTTTTTTCCCGGACTCACAAAAATCGTGGTGGTAGTGAAAGAAGTCTCACAAGGAGGCTTCGACTGTGTAGTGCCCTTTAGCGTTAAGATGGTAGTGAAAAAAGTCTCACAAGGAGGCTTCGACTGTGTAGTGCCCTTTAGCGTTAAGAGGAAATTCCATCATAAAAGTATGGGAAGTTCCAATTCAAGGGCTGAGGTAGGTTTCCCAGTAGAGAGCTTGCTCGAAGCCTGGGACAGGAATCAGCTTCCTGTCCAGGGCGGGATGAAAAAGAAATGGTTAAAAGAGTTATGCAAAAAAAATAGACTTTGCTTAGGGCTTTGCTGGAAAACCAATTTGGCTAAATAAAGGTACTTAAAAGGGAAAATAAGAAATAGTGATTCTCTCTCTCTCTATCTCTCTGTCTCTTCTCTATGCAACCACGTGGTATGTTTAAGATCTGTGCCTTCCCTAATTTGAGCTATATGGTGGGAATGACTAGGATGTGTAAACCTAAGACTTCTGTTCTCTTGTCTTTGTGTATATATGTTTGTCAAAGTCTGTGTGTGAGAGGTAAATGTGACTGTTAACTGTTTCAAATCCAAAGGAAAAAAAAAGAATTTTAAATTCTGCTAGAAATTCTGCTTAAAATAAGCCACAAAAAGGAAATCCCTCACTCTGTTTGTCTGGCCAACAAACAGAGTGAAGAGAAAAAAATGTGTTTGTTTGTTTGTTTGTTTTTCTTCTTCCTTTCTCTCTCTGTACTCTTAAGAACAGCCTTAAGTTAGCAGGAGGAATGTTTTAAGTTCATCTGCTAGAAAGATTTCACTCTTGCATTTAATAATATATAGTAAAGTTGGAAGGGACCTTGGAGGTCATCTAGTCCAACCCCTGCTCAGGCAGGAAACCATATTTGAACTTTATCAAATGCCTTACTGAAATCCAAGAGAATTATATCCACAGCATTCCTCTAGTTCACAAATTTTTTAATTGGGTCAAAGAATGCAGTAAGATGTGTCTAGCATGATCTGTTTTTAACAAACCCATGTTGGCTTTTGGTAATGACTTTGTTTGCCTCTAGGTGTTCGCTGATTCTTGTTTGATTATCTTTTCCAGAATCTTCCCAGGTATTGAGGTCAGGATAATGGGTTAGTAGTTTTCTGGATCTATTCTTTTCCCTTTTTTTTTTTT
>NW_015387069.1:321600-324969 GCF_001527695.2 Protobothrops mucrosquamatus | reverse complement strand
CTAGATATGTTTAATTTTTTTAAAAAAGGGGGGGATATTATAGCATTCTTTAAATATCTAAAAATATATTATATGTAGAAAAAAGTAGAAACCTATTTTTTTCTTGCTTCAGATTGCAGGAAACAGGATAATGGATTTAAATGATAGGAAGACAGATGTTAAAAAAATGTCTCAACAGTTAATCAGTTACCCAGACTGATCATGGGTTCCCCTCTATTTGATGTCTTCCAATGGAGCTAAAGAGTCATTTGTCTGGGATCCTTAATTGAGATTCTTACACTGTGCAGAAGATTGGATTCTGTGAACTCCATGAGTCTAATTCACATTTCATTTAGTGAAAATTAAACTAATGAATTATAGCTAATATGATTATTCTCCATGTATAATATATAATAAGGTACTCCCTCTTTCACAATAAAAATTACAATACATCATAAATTTTTGGATGAGCTCTGAAGAGACCAGATATAGCATTGAGGTCATATGTTCTGTATCCCCAGTGCACAGATTGAATAAACAGTTAAATAATATTTTAAAGTGGATTTAATATACTTTAAAATGGAGTCCTTGGTGCTCTCTGAGCTTGGTTGTTTTCTTGCAGACCGTTAATTGCCAAACTAGCTATGAAAAGGATTACACTACCATACATCAAAAACATCTCAGAAACAGACATCGCCACCAACAGACTATTACAACCACATGTCATCACCATAGCACATAAACCATCTAAAGCTCTCTAAAATATGCTAAATGAACCAAAAGTCCAGCAACCTCCCTTCCAAAAAAACCAGAAGTTATTTATAACCAGTGGTGGGATTCAGCTGGTTCGCACCACTTCGGCAGAACCAGTAGCTAATTTTTTGTTGCCCAGGCCCAGAATGGACTTCTGGAAGCGGCATCCACACAGAGAACTGATTGTTCACTGTCTATAACATACAGTGTAAAGACAACCATTACGCAGGATAAACAGGAATAAAACTAGCAGAGTGCATCCATGTACACCAACTAACAGCCTGAAGACACACAAAATATAGAATAACAGAATTGGAAGGGACTTTGGTGGTCTTCTATGCCAACCCTCTGCTCAAGCAGGAGATCCTATAACATTCTGGACAAACAGCTGTCCAATCTCTTCTTAAAAATCTCCAGGGATGTTTTTGCTTTTGGCATAGCCTTAATGAGAACAGATTCAGCATTTTGTCTAAGTATTTTCTCTGAGAAACATTTAGCAACTGTCCAATTAAGGAGCCACCAAGACCATGCCTATCAACACTAACAGGGCAAGCCAATAGTCTATAAAATGAGAACAAGAAGAGATTGGATAGCTGTTTTATCCTTATAATTATAATAATATTTTTATTTCTAACAGTTATCTATTTTCTTAGCCATATTCAAACATCTGTTTAGTAGTATAATATCCCATCTAATAAGTCAAAACCTCTATTTTCTTCAGTCTTACTCTAGCTTTCTTCCTTTGCTAAATAACTTTCCAAATCAGTACATTTAAATCATCAAGTAGTTCTTCCTCTGTTTTTGTATATATTGTTTGGAATGAGGAAAAGAATTGGATTGAAGTGTTTTTGGAAGAACGCGTAACCCATTTATATTCATTAAACAGCATCCATCCTTCTCATTCAGTTTTTCTTTTCATTTCTTGTTTGTCAATATTCAGCATTTCTTCTAACAGCTTTATCATCCATTCGATCAGCTCTTCTTCCTTATCCTCAAATGTGTTCTGAGATCTTGACAAGTACGATGTCTTTTCCATTTCCGGTGTTATCACTGTATCTTCTAATTTTTCATTTGTCTGTATCTGTCTGTTAATTCTTGCAGACATTTCATTACCAAACTAGCTAATATCATCAGTGCTAATAAAAATATTATTATAATTATAAGGATAAAATTTGTAACTAGAATATTATACTTTTTATGAGATGGGAAATATGAAAATTCTAAAAGGGTTTAAATAGGGGAAGCTTTTGGTTACCCAAATATATTTTATTATGAGAAAATCATAAGCGATAGAGATATTTTGAACATTGATGGGAAATTAAAATTTTTTAAAAAGCAAGAAAAACAGGATATTGATTGAATAAGTGGATTTTTATGCAAATGCAATTGAGAGATATTTGGCTGGAAAAGATATTATAAACTGATACTATCGATATCAGGGCTTTTTTTCAGCCGGAACGCGGCGGAACCGCGTTCCGGCACCTTTTTCCGGGCCGGCCGCACCGGAAATAGCCCCTCCCACACCGGAAATAGCCCCTCCCAAATTTTACTTGCATTCCTGTTCTCTAAAGGGGCGGTCCTAGGGTTTGATGTATAATACCAGAAAAATGTGATGAAGATGTCTATATTTAATTGTATACGTATTAACAGTAACAAGAACTGTATTTGCCCAGTATGGAAAAATACATACCACCAGAAGAAGAGAGGACCAAAAAAGCACTGGATAGTGTAGTATTGGACTAGACTGAGAAAGTTAATATGTACCACTGAGTTACTAATAGACCCAGACAACGCACGTTGCTTATTAAATACCTATGATTGTAAAATTAGAAAATTGATTTTATATATTTCTTGCCGCAGTTGTTAAGCAAATCACTATAGTTGTAAAATTGGCAACACGATTACTAATTTGACTTCCCCACTGGCTTTGCCTGTCAGAAGGTTGCAGAAGGTGATCACAACCATCATAAATATGAGTCAGTTGCCAAGGGTCTGAATTTTGATCAAGTGACCATGGGGATAATGCAACAGTTGTAAGTATCATAAGTTCTTTCTTTTACTTCTGTTGTAATTGTTGTAACTTTGAACAATCACTAAACAAACTGTTGTTAAGTCAAAGACTACCTGCCTGTGATGCTATTTCTAAAAGAATCCCCTTATAAATATTAATTTCATATTCAGATCATGAAATTATTTACTCACGTTTTGTTGCTAGGAGGCCTTTGTGCAACTTTATGTTTTGCGCCAGTTGCACCTAGTCTGAAGGCTCTACTCTCACTTCCTGCATGGTCTACTCTAATGCAATATAAATGAAGCTGCCTTTGAAGAGCATTCAGAAGTTCAACTGGTGCAAAATGTGGCAGCACAGGCAATTATGTACTTATGCCCTTAGGGCTGCATACATTACACGTCTATTCCGTGAGTTGCATTGGTTACCAGTGAGTTTCTGGCTTCAATTCAAAGTGCAGCTATAATCTTTAAAGCCATAGAAAGCTAAGTTATTTGATGGTCTACCTCTCCTTGGTTACACCATCCCATCCCATCAGGGTTGACAGGAGGGGCATATTATGGGCTCCATCTGCTACAGCATGGGTGTCAAACTCAATTTCATTGAGGGCCACATCAGCATTGCGGTTG
>NW_015387069.1:271885-320642 GCF_001527695.2 Protobothrops mucrosquamatus | reverse complement strand
GTGAGTTTCTGGCTTCAATTCAAAGTGCAGCTATAATCTTTAAAGCCATAGAAAGCTAAGTTATTTGATGGTCTACCTCTCCTTGGTTACACCATCCCATCCCATCAGGGTTGACAGGAGGGGCATATTATGGGCTCCATCTGCTACAGCATGGGTGTCAAACTCAATTTCATTGAGGGCCACATCAGCATTGCGGTTGTCCTAAGGGGGCTGGGTGGGTGTGGCCAGGGTGGGTGTGCCCTACTGGGTGGGTGTGGATGGAGTGTGTGTGGCCTACTGGGTGGGTGTGGCCAGCTCTACATCGTTCGCATCAAGGGTGCCTGTGAGGGCCTGGGCAGGAGTGGGATATCTGAGGGTCTCTGGCAGAAGGGAGTGGAACCAGGGCAAGTGCCAAGGCATGGTCCACTGGAGGAGCCTCACTGTTCCTCTCAGGCCATGTGGGGGGAGGGGCTTATGGAGCTAAGACTGAATGCATTTCAGCATAGATGGCCACCACAAAATTGTATATTGGCTCCCAACTGGCCAGGGCCAGGGCCAGGGCCAAGGCAGCAGGGACCGTTCCCTCACTGTTTTCAGGATGGCTTCGCGGGCCACATGAAACCACTTTGCGGGTCGCATCCGGCCCCCGGGCCTTGTGTTTGACATGTCTGTGCTACAGAGTTCTATCTGATGTAAACCAGGAGCAAAGCTTTCTCTGTGACCCATTCCCCCTTGAAACATCATTTCCTCTGAGGTGAAATTGGCCCAATCATATCGATATTCCAGAAGTCCCTTCAAACTTGGTTCTTTCAGTGAACCTGGGTATCCCATGGAGGCTGCAAAATGGTTGTATTGTATGTAAGATTCCGAATGTATTTGTGTTTTTGTTTTATATTTATAGTTTTAATTGTTCTAATTGTTTTATTGGTTTTAATTGTTCTGATTGTTCCTACTTTCTTTAACCTGTGTATGCTACTCACAGATGTAGATCAATGACTATATGAATTCGATGAACAAATAGTATGTTATAGCACATACTCTGAATCTTTTGTTTTATTTTCTAAATCAGGGCTATTTTATTTTGTGTTGCTTGTTTTTTGTTTAATGTTTCTAATAAATCATAAATGAAGCTCTTGCATAAAAATAAAATAAAGTAATTTACACTATCTTGAAGGAAGTCCTTCTAAGAATTTTGTTTTAGTTCCTTCATTCAACCAAATTCACTCCTACCAGTATTCATAGAAAAATGTACATCACAATGGGTTAGTAAGTTTACAGTGATGTGGATAGATAGGGAATATATACTTTTTAAGCCTATATGGAAGGATCTGGCTTTGCCTTGAAATGCTTCATGCCTTGAAGTGCTGAAGTGTGGAAGTCTTATGAGGTGCTGTGTTTCTCCTCCATGAAATACTTTATGAAGTTTTGAAACCCCTGCGTGAGTTCCACTAGCATCTGTAGCTCATATGCAGAAGTTTCTTCCGGCTGTTACAAATGTCAGAGGAGTCATTAAAATGAAGAAACAATGCTGCTTTATTGTTAGAAGTACTCGAGTACTGTTTTATGAAGCAACCTCAAAAGTTTTCACAAAGTTTCACTGAAGTAAAACACTCCTTTGAAGCTTTGCACAGTCCTAATTTATAATTCATAAAAATCTAAACCATTACAAGAAAATATAGTATCTAGCTATTCATTCTATGTTATATGGTTTATTTCAAGAAGAAATAGAATAAATGGATAAAATATAAATGGATGTGGTTCTAAAGCATGATATCTTTGCTTTATAATCTCTTAGTTCATAACAATTTATATTATATTTACTCAAGCCATTTTGCAATATTTTAAATAGAAACACTTTATTGAGGACTGAATTTTGTGTGAAAAAAAAATCTAAATCTCTAGGATAAATAGCCACTGTCCCCTTTAAATGTCTTTCTAAAATGCCAACTTGTTGATTTATTCAGTAGGTTTGCTTATAGTTACCAGATAGAAACCACAGATATAAAACTTATAAAAACAGATATAAAAATATTTCTGGTTTCCTAGGTACCCCAAGCTTGATAATATAACCAGGACTTGAGGAACTTTCACACTGTGAGCTAATTAGCTTCCAGATGGAATCTAATTTCAGGGAGATGTTCCATAAGGTGGGTGCCCGGGATACAGAGAGCAGATCTCCTGGGACCTGTGAAATATAACTGATGGTACCAACAGCATGCCTTCTCTGACAAATCTAATGGGGCAAGCTGAAATAACCAGGAAAAGGCAGTCCCTCAGATACTCTGTTTTCATGTCATGAAGGGATTTAAAGGTTAAAACCAGCATCTTGAACTGGGCCCAGAAACAAACTGTCAACCAACGCAGCTGGTGGAGCAGAGATGTAACATGCACTGTTCTAGAAGTGTTCATAAATGCCAACATCACTTGTGCCCCAGCTGAAGCTGCTGGATCCTCTTCAAGGGTGAGTCACTGAAAGCAGGGCCTGCCTGATCCAGGAACAGATACAATGGTAAAGATGACAGAACTGCACAAAGATCATCCTAGCCACAACTGCCACCTGATCATTGAACGGGAGTCATGAGTACAGGATTGTGCATTGGGACTGTCTGGGGTAACACAATTCCAGTCAACACCAAAGATGGCTTAGTCCTGGAACCAGTAAGCTCCAAAATCCAGAGCACTCAGTCTTGCCAGGATTAGAATAAAGAAGAAATGCTGGGTCATAAGATATTCAAGCAGAATATCTACTAATTCCAAAGCCTATAAAATTCATGCTATTCAGTTGACACATATTTGTCCCTTTTTAGGTTCATATCAACCTTCTCCAAAAAATTAAGGAAGGTTGCTTTGTTTTTCTTTATGCAATTTTAACTTTATTTTGTACTTACTGATTACTTGATAAAAATCTTGTATTACCAAACTGCTAAATTGATTTTGTGTCTATAACACAAAATTACTAAGTAGCTCTTAATTCCTACCTTAATGTTAATTGTGTTGCCATGCAGTGCATTCCTTGGGCCAGACGTATATCAAAAGATGAGCATTAAGTAACTAAATAAAATTCCAGTAGAAGACTAAAGACTCAGGCAATTAGCTTTTCAACAGCGATTTCATTGCTCTTACATTTTACATTTTGTTTCAGGTGTCATCTCAACCTATAGGGGATGACAAATAAAAAAAAAGATATACGCATTCTGTTATCAAATGAAATATATATATATATATATATATATATATATATATATATATATATATATATGTATGCATACACATATATGCACACACACATACATGAAGTATCCATGTTAGTCTTTGAAGCAAAAAATCACAATACATCACAAGGCATTTTAAAAACTAAACAATTTATTATCTCATAAACCTTTCATAAGTCAAGTGATCATACATAAAATAGAAGAAGTGACATTTTAGGTGACATTGTGTGTGTGTGTGTGTGTGTGTGTATTCATTTGATAACATATTATGTATATCCTTTTTTCTATTTGTCATCCCTTACAGTGGTTAGAATGCAGTATTGCATTCGATTCTCAGTGACTCCATCCTTCCAAGGTCAATAAAATGAAGACCCAGATTGTTGGGGGCAATATGCTGGCTCTGACAGCTTAGAGAGGGCTGTCAATCACTATGAAGTAGTATATAATTCTAAGTAATACTGCTATTGTTATTGCTATTAATTTTCTAGCACTGAATACCTAGCTAATATATGTTGTATCCAAAGAAATTTTAGTTAATGTTTAATCCACGAGAAATGGTGTAACTATATTTAATATTCTTGTATGACTATAAATTGTGAAAAATGGTCTTTGTTATTTCTTTTCTCAGGTATTGACACTTGTAAACAATAGTGTATCCTTGATAGCCTTCTCAATATTGTTATTTCTGAAAAGGCAGTACTAGATACTTAGGACTCCTAGATGAGGATCTAGAAACAAAATCTCATCCAAAATACAGGCTCTTCATCATTTGATTGGGAAAGACATGCTCAGACTTAACTCTGGTAAGATTGAGTGGCTATAGATTTGGTGCCAGAGAATTTTGATCTTAGATTTTGAAAGTTGACCCCAGATAGGCCTGATGCACAATTTGGGAGTCCTCTTGAAGTCATGGCTCTTGATTGAATAGCAGATGACAGTGGTTCAGAAGGCCTTTTCACAAATCCATCCAATTTCACACATTTATGGGATGGGAGGGCCAATTTATGGCACTCATGCATTCATGCATCTGGATTACTACAATACACTGTACAGAGGATTGCCTTGAAGACCACTCAGAGGTTTCAGCCAGTCCACAATTAATAATACAGCTCAGTATTCCCCCGGATATATGTAAAATTACTGCTTCCTAAGCTGCACTGGTTACAAGCAGGTTCTGCACACAGTCTATGGAGCTCCGGTAGTTATTATCTCTAATGCTCTAACTAAGCACAGAGCGTAGTTATTTGAAGAGTCCTCTGTCTTGTATTATTTTTCCTCATCCACTAAGATTGGACAGAGTAGGCATGCTTATCATTCATCATTTAAGTATTGTCATTTGGTGGGGCTCAGGAGATGCACCTTCGCTATCATTGTGCCTAAACTGTGGAACAGAATTCCTCCCAATAGCCGGTTTTGATTATTTTCTTGTGTCAAGAATTTGTATGTCATCCTTGACGGTCCTTGATTACTTTTGCTTGTATGGAGTTACTTCTATTTTATTATGCTTTAACATTTTAAAATATTATGCTGATTTAATTGTGCATACTGTCCAGAGTCACACATAGATAGGGCAGCAACATATGTAAATCAGTTGATTGAATGAATGAAGAAATAAATAAATTTAGATTAAATGATGTCATTGGAGGAGAGGCAGCTCCTCCTTCAAAACGTCTTACTTCTTTAAACAAACACAAGAAGGAAACTACCTCTGAGTTCTGAATGAATGAAATATCTTAAGCTAAGTTCTTAAATTTAATGATTACCTTATTGCTACTGCAAACTTATTGTTGTCTTCAATCTTCCAACCTGCAAGGATACAGAATGTACTGACACATCCTCAGTGTTTTTGTTTTATAGAACTGTTAAAAGCTGAGAAGTTATATACTGCTCTCTCTATATATTTTTACTTCTATTAATATTGCAAACAAACAAAAAAGGTACAAGGTACCTTGTACAAGGAACAAGACTGACTTATAGTCAGGAAATGAGCAACACTAGAAATCTGTGTACTTTAATGTTAATATTAAAGACAATGTGCATAAAATGATTCCTTTGCGTTTATGTCCATGGTTATTTTCTGAAAAGAATGCCTATAAATTTTGCAGTACCACTCTGAGAACTATTTTTCCTTGGCAGGGGTTCTCACAAATCACACTTTGCAGTGAAGAAAGAAATTTTTTTGCAATCTGTTACTTCCTAGGCTGTATCAGCACAAGTGCAATTCCATGAATCAGTTTCTCATCATATGTTTAAATGACCCATATCATCTGCACCCAGCAAAGCAGATAGATGCAATCATCAAAATGTCTATCAAAATGTACCTGATTACTGGATGGTCCATGACCTGAATCATTTTCTTTTCTTTTCATATTGAACCTAATATGATGTCACTAAAAGTAATCTGACAGAAAATTAATAGACAACAGAATCATTATATTAGTTTGAAGCACTGCAGATTCAAGTGCACCAGTTGCTTCAGCCTTCAGTTATTCCTAGTAGTGTTTTTGATGGAAATTAGAAAATGCATGCCTGAATGTTTTCCTGTATTGAGAACAGTGTCTTTTGGGCATGAAGAACAGTTATCTTATGTGGTACCTCCTTTGAAGGCTTTAGTAGCATGATTCAGTATAAATGTTGGCCATTTGATCTCAAACATAAATGTTACTTAAACCTTATTAGCTGCTGTAATTACTCATCAGAGGGTTGGTTGGAAAAATAGCTTAGGTTTTTAAGTGTTAGTGGAATAAATACTCTAAAGGTGCAGTGCAAAGCAAAGGAAGCCTGTGTAGCAAACTAATTAAGTAATCCATATAGCAAAGGTGGATAGCCTATGTGCATAGTGCACATATACACCCTGAGTTACCTACCCATGTCCTAAATACTACAATTCAGATAAGTGGTTTATCAGCTCACTAGCAGATTATAGAAGACCCTTTTTGTTGGGATGTCTCCCCAACAGGCAAAGCTAACAATTTTATTCTTTCAATGAAGTACCAAGAGATCATACAACTTTTATCTCCTTGATGGCTTCCCCACCAAAAATTTAAATATAATACTCTGCATTATCTTCAGAAAAAAGAGTTTGTGTGGATGTGTGTGTATTTGCTGGGGTATGTGAGTATATTTTGTGCGTATATATATTGTCTCATACCATCAGCAAGGCATGACATTTGGCAAGCTTCTGCCATAGACAAAGCCAGTGTGCACAGTAGGGACTACAGTTATTCATAAAATGTATTATAGGAGCAACTTTGTTCTCACAAGAAAGATGTATCAATCAGAGCAATGAAGGCTTTATATTTCCTATTTCCTATTTACTAATTCCTTATGTTTCACACACATCAATTCACTGTCCTTCCTGAAGTTAGGGATCTATGTTGTTGGCTCCATGGGTCACTTATAGATTCCTGAATCAGTAGGGCTAATTGTGGTATTTTTCATTTCTAGCCAACTATTTTGGTGATACCGTGAAACAGAAAGCTTAATCTCTTTAAAAAAAAAAAGACAGATATTTTCATTTGCACATTATGAATGGCACAGCTAAAACTTCTCCTAGCAACGAATGTACTCATTTCATTTCACTTGTATGCTAACTACTACTTATCCTTTTTACTCAAACTGGTTGAAAAGAATATCCTCCCTTAACAGGCTAAAGACTGATGGTAATGAAAGTAAAAAAAAAAATCCAGCCCCTTACACTGATCTTATTATTATTATTATTACACAAACAAGAACCGGCTTATCCAAATCTCAAGCACACGAAATGACAGCCGGCTCATGCTAGGATATACAATACAGCAGAACAGCGTTCTTTGCTTCTGTGCAGTAGTCTTGGGCAGTCTGACTGTGGTTGCTGCTGATTTCAATGTCACAGAGAACTAAGGCAGATCTGCAAAGGTCTGTTGTCAAAAAAGCCTTAGCTCTGGAGACAGGTGTTCCAGACTAAAGCTTTAATTTAGTTTAATTTACCAAATGGCAAATTAAATTTGGATGGGATGAAAGTGATCTTATGGGTGGCAAAATAATGGTGGAGCTGCCTGTGACTCTAATGCTGTTGAAGAACTGTGGTCCTGCTGCCAACAGGCTTGTGATAAAGCTTCTCTTGACTTTCCTGTGAAGTTGCTGCCTACAAAGCCATTTCATTCTATATCCCTTCTCTGTGAAAATGAAAGTGAAGTAAAGATTCCAGCTGTGGGAAAAGCAGGTGTTTGCATGTCAAGAGGACTGCTGTGAAAATTATCGTCCTCCTCTCTTTCTCTGCTTCAGTTCTTCTGCCACCGATAAGAAGTTGGGAGAATGGGCGTGCTGGTGCCAGCTTCTCAATCTTGCTTCCAACATTATCTCTACTTCTTTTGCCTCAGGTGGCAAGAGAAGGAGTAAGGAGATAAATAATGGGGGAGAGAAATGGTAGAGAATGTCTTCTTTGGGGCCCAGTCCTACCGATTATTCTGTCAGTAGAGAATAGTCAGCAGAAGACCCAAAATAAATGTTTTCCATCTTCTTCTCTCCCTCTGCTACTTCTTGTGTGAACAGAATCCCTATTATACTCTGTTGCCAAGGAAAAAATAGCTGTTGTATTTTGCTAACCAGTTTCTGCATTGTGTGAGAGCATCTTAGTGTAGTGGTGAGGAAGCCCATTGTTTTTTGAAACTGGATAGTGGAAACTGAAAATGCTGAAACAACTCTATATGTTGTTGCAGTCCTGAAACAGAAAGATGAACGTCCCCCCAATTAATGACTTTTTCAGCTAATTACTCTTACTAACACTTTATTAGCATTGTGATTTGTTATTAGAATATCAACAATAATTTTTCATTATGAAGTTGTGATTTTGTGCCCATGGATAAATAAAGTCAGAATCCAAAGAACTTGTTATAGTTTGGCCTTTAATCTTTCTCCTTCCCAAACATGAATCTTGCCAAAGATCTAAAGGAAAAATAAACATTAAAACTGGCTAGTGTTTATTCTCTCCTCCATTCCTTCCTTCTTTCCTTCCTTCCTTCCCCCCTGCCTTATTTGCTTCCTTTATCTGGATAATACTTCTTCTGGGTTCATACCAGCACAATTCTCTGAAATGGTTAATTCATCTTTGCAGAATTTTCTGGAAAGACAAAAGGAGCTGCCTATATGCTATAAGAATATGGGGAAATTTTACCATGGAATGAAAACAACAACCCATAAGATTCTTGACTACAGCATACATTTTCCAAAATAAGAATATCCTTTATTTTGTCAATAGAGTAGTGAATTATGTTTGGATATTCAATAAATTGTAGGCATAAATCTGTCAGTGTGCAAATCTCCTCTATATATTAGAAAGTAGAGGTTTTATTTACAGTGATCTGTATATTCCTAAACTACATAGCAAACTGGCTTGAAATGGGTGATAATTTTAAAAGCAGTCAATGTTTGATCAAGGAACATTGCTCCAAGAAAGAAGAGGAAATTCAAATCCACATAGCTTCCTTGTTCTGAGGTTCGCCAACTGAAGGTTACCTGACCACATCTCTATTTGCCTCTGTTTCTATCTCAATGTTCTCTGATTGCTGAGATTGGCAAAGATGAGTTAATTTGTTGGGCTCTGGAAGTGCAGTTTTTCGTAATATCTAGCAACAAGATGCTGTATGCAAGTAATGTAGGGAACACTAAAATGCTTCAGGGAGATACAATAGCTTGAAATGACATGCTCCATGATATTAATTTTGTACAGTAGTTCTAACTAGTTCTGTCATTTCTTATGAGACCAACCCCTTCAGTCTGGTCCTGATCTCTTTGTCATTTCCTAAATTTGTTTATAATTGCAAAAAGAATAATTGAAAGGACTTGGCACTTGTATTTCTGGCAAGGAACTTCCTTCTCAATGATGTCTGCTCCCAAGGAAAGGACTTTTTATTCTTTGTCTTCCACACAATTATCACAACTCTATCTTTTTCTCAAATTCCTTCTCTCCAAACAGGATTTATCTTGGCTGCATGACTACCAAATAGCACTCAGGAGATAAAAACTCTCTTTGCTGTCACCTAGTGATTCATTGCTTGATCAATTATTTCAAGGAATGAAAAAAAAAACCCAAATAGTTGATGATATAATGGAAAAGAAAAAAAATGCAATGTATGGAATTACCAATGTTGTGCATGCCACCGGGAAAAGGCTTTTTGTGTGCTGAATGTTGTTGGATAGGGCTGCAATTTGAGTTAGAGATACAACCAATCACAGTCCTTTGAACGTTGCAATTAAAACTGTATGGACAGATCAATTCTGGATGTTTGGTAATTGTGGAAGGAATGGTATTTACAATGGCATGATTTCTTTCAGTGCCAAGATGAGAGAATGCATGGTAAAGCATATGTGTGAATATGACCAAAGTCACAAATTCCACACAGTTAGCATAAGCTCTTCTCTTGATCCTGTGCTTTGAAACCCAGACACTTTAACTAAATATTTTTCCAGCTCCTAAATAATATAATGAACATACTAAGTATGTTCATACTTAGTACAATGATCATACTTATAAATAATGAACCTACTAAGAATGAATTGTGTGGTGAAGGTAAAGAAGCTCTCTTAACTAGGAATATATTTTCTTCACCACATATTCATTGAAAAAGGAGTTCCAGCAAAGCAGATGGATATGCTCCATCATTATATCCATAATACACGGTGATATGACAAAAGATGGCAATTTGTTCCTGCTGTTTTCTACACCACTGCTCATTCTGTTCCAGCAATTAAAACTATGCGCAAAGAAAGAGCTGCTGTAAATAGATAGCAGAGTTGGTTTCTCTATCAAGAGCAAAAGTCAGTTCAGAAAGCTGTTGACAGATTGGTCTTCCGTTTATCACGGAATGGCATATTGACTGCATAGGCAGGGTATCACTGCTAATTCATGCTTTCCTTTTGGGAACAGAATAACATGTCTCCTTCCATATGCTTTTACACCTTGAGAAAGCACCAGTTCATTACGACTGCGGGAAATCCATATTAAAGTGTTTAGTCAGTAGCTTAAAAGTAAGCCTCCATCAGGAGTTAACAGGTGCGAACTTTGACATGAGAAACATTCATCTGAAAGCGTTATTGTGATAATATGTTTCTTGCTTTATTTATCATTTATGGTTTTGAAAAACAATTAACAACAAACATTAGCTGGGATGTGTTTTTTCCTTTGTTTAATTGGCAGCATTCAAGATTTGAATATCATAGTCAAATGTTAAAAAAACCTAAATTCTGGCTTTGATTTGAGATTCAGATCAAACTTTTCTTTTACTGTCAAAAGAAAATCCTATCTTTTGTGCACATGAAAAGCTGCCAAGAAGCATGTAGATTTGGGATGTTCTGATTTTTGTGAATTTATATTTTGATGATGGCTATAATACATTTTGTATAACTAGCAGGTGTTTTACAGTGTTGATCTAAAAAAGCACATCAGCTTTTCTTTTATATTAGGTTTATTGATTTGTGTTATATATTTTATCCAATCAGTGAATGCCTGTAGTGAAAGAGTCTCCAGAGAATGAATAACACTGAAAAGTTAGAGACTGTATGCTGTTTTTCTTCTTTTTTTGTCATTTTAAACATAGATGAAAAATGATTTTGTTTCTTTTTATATGGTAGGATTGGTCCCTGGTGTTCCACTGATGTCTTCCTGCTGTCCAACTGATCAACTTGTAGCTGAACAGTGGAAAAAATAATATTACCTTCTGAAGGATACATCAGTGTATGTAGAACATGTCCATCATACAGAATTAGCTACTGCTTGACTTTAATGGCATATCTATGTTTGCTGCAATTAATGTGGAAATTGGCTCTTAGACTGAGGGAATACATATTGGAAGGATGAACTTTTTTTGAAACAATGATCTCTTGATAAGTGAAGGTGAACTTCTGCATATTTAACAATTACACAAATTGCTCAGCACTTCAATTCATACATCTGTTTCCATTACATTTTTTTTTATATTCATAGCTCAATGAAATTGCATATGGTGATGCCCTAAATCAATTTGGGAGCTGTTTTGCTTGTAATATATACACCACAATGTTAATCACTTAGCCACTGGGATACAAAAAATGAAATATTCCATCCATGTTGAGGTCAAATAACAGAATACATAAAAAGGTACGTAAAGCAAACCTGGGATCGATTTATGTTAAAAGTGCAAGATTTTCCAAGTAGTTTCAATAGTTTATCTCTTTGTCTCCTACAATTTTGCACTCTAAAAAGGCATAACATGGAAGGAAAAGAACAGGAGGATGGAAAAAGAAAAGAAAATGACTTAGAGATCAGAGATTAATTGTTTATTATTCTTATCATGGCTGCAAAAGAGTTGATTGTTTATGAAAGCTTTAAAGTTTCTTTTATCTCCAAAGTGGATTATTTTCTTATTCTTCTTCACAGGGGAATTGGCCTTAATATGTAGAAAGAGCAATATAACAGAATAACAGAGGTAAAGCCACCTTCTAGTCCAATCCCCTGCTCAAGCAGACTATTCCAGAAAGTGGCTGCCCAGTCTCTTCTTAAAAGTCTCCAGAGATGGAGCACCCATAACTTCTGAAGGCAAGCCTGGTTAATGGTTCTCACTGTTAGGAAATGTCTCATTAGTTCCAGCTTGCTTCTCTCCTCAATTAGGATGTAATAGCAGCCTGCATCCCAAGTGATCACCGAAGTCATGGAGAGATGGAAGCCCCAGAGAAAGTGTCAGCAGATCCCTGTCTGCTGCTTCTTTTAATCACCATGATACAGAAAGATGTAAAAAGAGGAAGGTCTATGTGATGGGGAATTGCAGTATCAGTGTGCATTGTACTGCCATGGTGCTTGGTCTCGTAAAATGGAATTATATTATAATGGCATATTCTGGGTATAGGAAAGAAGCTCCAGGAAAATGGCTGGCTGCTTCTCAACCAGAAATTTTTATTAGAATAGATACAAAGTAGTTTACATTTGGACAGAATTTAATATGTTATAAAAGCATTGTGGGAATTTCATAGCTCAAAACAGAGAATCAGAAAAATTGGTGGAAAATGATGTGATCCTTATCTGTGTGAAATGAGAGTGGCACTAATATGACTGATGGCAGAGCTGAGAAACTGTAGTCCAGAAGGGAACTCAAGCCCACAATACAACTGTCAAAAGGTGATTTTTGTCAGTAATTGAAAACCTCATACTTAACAGTTTTTTCTAACTTAATAAAGCAAATAGTCCATCAAAAGAAAATTGGAAGGTTAGACTCCAAGATAAAGGTTTGATCTATATTTAAGCTCAGTTCAGGTCTGAGGTTTGCTTTCTTGAAAGCTGTTTGAAGGTTTTGTACCTATCTGAGTCCTGTATTTCATTGTGTCTCTTTACATTTGGCATCATTTCTTCCATTCCAGAATAGATTTTGTACTTTTTTTTTCATTGTCCATTAACTTCTGCCAGCTCTACTGTATCTTTGTAGCTGTTTCAGACCAAGTGAGGGCAGTGGACAACCAAAGGCTATGCTCCTTGAAATAATTCATCACCAGGGATTCATACAGAAGAGGATAACGGTGCTTTTGTGTGGTTTATCTAATGTTTTCAGTACAAATATTATTAATTATATCACAATTTTTATTATTATTCTGGGTCTGACAACTGATTTATTAAAGGGGAAGAAACTTCTGAATTTTTTTAAAAAAATGTAATGAAAACTATTATAAACTGTCCTCATTTCATTTGCCTTATAATTAATTTTAATTCTTTTATAGATGCTTTATTTCAGATTGTAAACCAATAACTGTTTGACAGACAAAAAGTGAGTTTTCCCATTGGTTAGTCATATCATAAGAACAAGTAAACTATTCATACCAATGTGCATACGGACATATGCAATCCATATATCCATTAAGAAGCTCTTACATTATGCTTTGGACTTCAGAATCCAGCAGGCAATATTAGAAATTTTGGTCAGAATTATATTAGTGAAATACTTGTGCCTGAAGAAATCTAAAGAAATAAAGCAAATATTGCAAGTGATGACATTTTAGGCCACTATTAAGCTGAAAAAAAGTCATTCATTCACACATTCACCCAATTAAAATTAACCTGAATTTTCTCATTTTATCACAATAATATGAACTTCAGAACAAAGGTCAACAACAACCTTAGAATATTTCTCTAGAAAGCAGTGCTCCTCAGTTCTATTTAACTTAGTCTATAAAAATATTTTGGCTGGTACAGAAGTATTTGAGGTTGCTGAGCTATCCTAGAAATTTAACAAGCTTACATTACATTCATTTGTGAGTTGCTTACCAGCTCCAACAATATTTTATGTTACAAAACCAAGGTTAAGCCATGTTGGAATGAATTCAGTTAGTTAATAATGTTCAGTAAAAATGGGAACTGAAAGTATTATGTTTTTCTAGCATCAAGATGCACTTCTTGGACCCTGTCATTCTTGACAACTCTTACCCATGTCTAATTTAGCCCTTTTAGGGAAGTTAAATGAATGGTGATCATTGGACAATAGAGGTTGCAGATTACCTGACCATTTTCAGGCATGATTTAGATCTTGGCACTGAATGGTTATCCTTGTTGAAGAACTTGGAATTAGTGTACCCCTTCTGATCCTTTTAGATATTTGGGTGGCCTTTCATATTATCTAGAAAGGTAGACTTCTGGACTGCATGTGAACATTGGGAAAGGGTGTTTTATAATCATTCTATTGCTTTATTATTATTATTATTATTATTATTATTATTATTATTATTATTATTATTATTATTATTATTATTATTATTATTATTATTATTATTATTAGGATTTGCTACATGATATGGCACTGAGGTACTGGCAGGGCTACCTTCTCCAGGCAGAATAAACATGTTTTATCTGTGTGCCCTGGAAGAAACTGCTTGTAATCCATTGCTTTCACATATTATGGGGGATAAGGCTCATTGGAGCTGTTCTCAGTAGCTGCACCTGTACTACAGAATAATATTCCCTTAGAAATTAAACATGTCCCATGTAAATTATTTTGCAGGGTTTAGGAAGGGTGATATGGTGCTCTTGATTAATTATTAGCAACATTATTTTTTGGTGTTGTTATATGTTTGGTAATTTTATTTTTGCTGTTTATCATATCTGCTGTTGTTGATGTTCTTATTTACTGAATACTGAGTAGATTATAGGTGTAAATATAAGACATGAAATAAACCTTTTAATTACATTAATTGCAAGAAAATGTGAAAAAAGAAGTCATTTGGTGTTTAAGTGTTGTAGAAACCATATTCTCCTCCGAAGAATTACCTATGATCTCAGATGTTAAACCCAGTATTGGCAGCTGTTAGTGTCCATGAAGACATAGATCCAAAGAACAGGTCATCAATAATAAACTGAAAAATAGTAACATCCAAATTGGAATGAATGTGACTGATTGTGTCTGTAAAATGCAATGTAAATTTATCAGAATGAGTCTTTAAGTCTCCATTAATTCTCTTGATGCTTCAGAGAGCACGTTTCACCACTCAAAAGAGCTCTTCTGGCAACTTGTATGCATGTGCACTCACACAAATGTGCTTACTGTGACTTACTTTTTCTCAGCTGCCATCTAGACATCTTTCATTTTCTTAAAGTACCAAAATCCATATACAGTCCTATTGTTTTACTGAGGACATTAGTGAGTGATTATGCAAGACTAGGGCTTTGTCAGAACTTCTGGCTATAACAACAGCAATAACAACAATAAACTTTCCAGAGACTTCAGGACACTACATGGATCCATCTATTTCCAGATGAAGAACATTAAAATTGGTTAACCAAACTTGTTAGAGACATAGTTCCCATTAGTTTAAGGATCTGAGATAAGCACATCGTGCTATACAGATGTCATGCCCCCATAAACAAAGGCAGAAGAAATAACACATTGGTTAAAGCCAATGTGCACTTAAAAGGGATTTTTTTAGAAAAAGAAAAAGAACATGCACGCAAGAAAAGGGGAGGACTCCACTAAATCTTTACCATCTGCAATTCTACTACAAAAACCTTTGTGATCTTTAAAGGTCTTGACCTGTTGTGTATGAGGCTTATGGTTTAGTGGTTTCAACATACTTGAACTTACAATATAGAACTTACAATAATGGATGTAAGTTATAGGAAGGCAATACTTTTTAAAAGTAAGGGCATTTTGAGATTGGAGCTAATTATTGTGTGTAACCTACAAGAATACAGAAATGTTTCTGCTACTGTGGTATTTTTGGCCATAGAAATGAACCTGAGCATACAGTATCTATAATAATTCTGACCTTTGTTATCCACTGAAAGACTAAATGGAAGCATTTTTGGAGATCCTCCAAAGTGTCCATAAATATTGCTTTTGTTTTGACTTAGCCATGTTAGACATTCTTTGATGATCCCATTGACTGCTTATCTCAATGTGAAATCATCTTGGGAATAATCATATTTGTCAAATAACAGCAATTGCTAAAAGACTTGAAAAATAAAATCAGCTTAATACCTTGCAAATGTATAATTAAAAAAAATCCACAGCTCTGTGTGACAATGAAAACACAACTCTTATACTTATTAATATCTAATTCATTCAATTACAAATGAAGTTAACCTTTAAAAAAGCTTGGTTTAAAACAGCTATAATTTTAGCTCTGCAAATAAATATAGTAAAAAGTTTTTGATGTCTGTAAGAATAAATGTCCCATGATAACTCTACCTGCTTAGCAGATGTTGCACTGTTGATTGCACTTTCCAAATTAGATGATTGGCAGAGACACATGGACTGCATGTTTGCTTCTATTAACCTTTAAGTAATGTCTCTGTAGGAAAAAAAGTAGGATTGTAAAATAATCTGATATGATTTTATAATAAAGTAAGTTACGGCAAATTGTTCTTTTTGTGCATAGAAAATCTTGTCTGCTCCACTAAGTAGTTCAGCTGCGTCAATTCCTCAGGAAGGTTAAGATTACTTTTATTGAGAACAGCTATAAAGAGAGAAACCTGTACTATGTCTCCTTACCTTCTTATACCGATCTGTATTAGGAAGATATCATTTCTGCATACTTTCTGCCTGTTTTGGATCATGTCATTTTCTCCCTTATCACTTTGGTAACAAATCTGGCATAACTCTGTCAAGGTTATCTTCTTTATTGTCCACAAAGCTGGAGATCACAGGAAATCCATTATTGTAGAAGTCCATTATGGCATTCAGACTGCTGAATCCTAGATATTTAATTTCTCTTAAGTCATGCTATCATCCATAAAACACAGCTCTGGATTGTACCAGGAACTAACTCTTCCAAAATGATTCTGCTCTTCCAAATCATTGGAGGTAAAGGTCATGGACCAAAAGATAGTCCTTGTTTGTGATGGTTTCAGTGCTTTGGAATACTTTATTTGGCCCCTTGTTATTGGAATTCAATACAGCTGTGAAAAGAATGTTATTTAGACAGAACTGCAAAGAATGATAGCAATTGGATAGCAAATGTTTCTTTGATATAACTTTAGTTTTGGGGAGAATTATTTTACTTTGGCTTGGAAAGAATATGATTTTTTTTCCTGTGGTTTGACTTTATGTTTCTATATACCACCCTAAGTCTGATGAATGGTTGGTATAAAAATACTATTTGTTTACTATTCCTTTGTAAGCTTTTCAAATTAAGGTGAATCAGACAGTGGTGAAATCATTGCACAATTGATTCCAAACTCTAGAAGGATCCATTCCATCTACTTTCTTGGTGATACCATAGCCAAAGTAATAATAACTGATTGAAATGTAACTGCACTGTAAGCAAAAGCAATTTGTTTTTCATAGTCAGACTTCCATAAGAAAGAAATCTATCTGTGAAATCAGACCATTCTACACAGATCTGTTTATATAAATACTTTATACAGAGTATACCCATAACAACATTTCAAAATTAGTTTATTAAAAACTGTACACCTGTGTATGTTTTCCTATTAGCTTTATTTTTTACATACTGTTTATGAATTAGCTTTCTTTTTGTAACCTTTATAACTTTATTTTATCTTTTCATTGAATTAGCTGCTAAAGAAAGGAAAATGGGGAAATAGAAATGGAAAAATTGTATAGTTGAAGAATTGCAGAATATTTTTAGACAAATTAATTCTGCACCACATAGAAATAGTAGTTTATGGATTATTTAACACTCTTCAAAAGAAATTCTGTTGAACATCTATAATTCATTGTAATTGTTTAGTTAGAACTGCTGTGGCTTATCACTGTGTTATTAATAGTCTTTTGCTTTATATTAGAGAAAAAGAGATTAGAGTGTATTATCATTGAGCATACTCAAGTCCATATGTAAGAAAGCCAGCAATTATAACAATGGGCTCAATGATAAGTTACTCTTTTGAGTTTCACAGTTATCTGGAAATTATGTTAACTTTCAGTATGAAGTCATTTTGTTCCTTTCCTATGAAAATAGTATTGGAAGTGACTCTGAATTCTGTCTTTTTGGTTCGTTTTAAATATTTCATTCTGATCACTTTTACCAGCTGAAATATACTCAGTGTCAGTCTCTATTGATCTTAACAGAGCAGCTGCAGCTACAACTTCTGTCAACAGGTTTTTACTCAGTATAACATGCAATAAGATGATTTTTTTTTCAGATACTACAATTACCTATTTTGCTGTGTGGACAGTTGATACATGCAGGCAGAACATAGATAATCCATAGCTTGTGATCATTAAGTATACTTTATGAACACTCTCAAAGTTTGGAAAATGAATACCAAATATGGAAAGAAAACCACTTACGTATACGTTTATTGACAAAAGTTGTAATGACAAATTACAGGTTTATATAGTAATTGATTGCTGGCAATATAATAAAGCATACTTTTAAAAAGTACTATTGACAAAGAAGAGTCAGTACTTTTATCCCATTTTTTAGAGGAGCTTATGAAAACTGAGATTGCTAAAAATAGTCTACTAAAAGATAGAGCCACATTTAAAACAATCCCTTTCTTAGAAACACAATAATCGGGATAGAGATTTAATAAATCTTTATACCACTAAAAGTCTAATTGTCATGATGTTTAACTGGACAAAACAGTGCATCATAGGGCAAAATTTTTTGAACCAAGGTACCTCAACTAGGTTAACTTACAGAATGTGTCCCAGATCCAAGACCCATGATTCCTGAGGGAATGTATGGTTCTGTGGTCACGTGATTTTCATTTTCAACCTTCTGGACACTTTCTCTGCCAGTCTTGTAATCTCTTGCTCTCTCCCACACGTAGTGGTAGCCACTTTCTTGCCTGCTGGAAATGGAAGGAAAGGGAAGGGAAGGGAAGGGAGAAGGAAGGGAAGAAGAAAGAAACAGGAGGAAGGAAGATTTCAGATGCTCCCTGCCAGATGCCACAAGGAAACTAAATGAGAAAGCTGGAAGATAGTTAATCAATCAGAATAGAGCTGGAAGGGATCTTGGTGGTCTTCTAATCCAACCCCTTGCTCAAGTAGGAGACCCTATACTAGTTTAGACAAGATATTGGACAGTCTCTTCTTAAGAACCTCCACTGATGAAGTACGCACAACTTCTGATGGCAAGCTGGTTAATTGTCCTCACTGTTAGGAAGTTTCTCCTTAATTCCAAGTTGAATAGTCTGAAGCCACTCTTGCTCCTATTGCTTTTTGCCCATCCTCAGTCATTCTGTTTCTTTGTTTAAGTGAGGAAGTAACTCTGAAACAATGACCTAACAGGGCATGAGTTGTCTAATAAATAATAATTTCCTTAGGGCCCAAGGAAGTATTATATAACCCTTATAAGCTTTAAAGTTGCACCTACATCTGGAATAAAGACGTGCAACCCTTGTATTGTAAGTTGCCAAGATAAGCCTCAGAGTAACATGAGGACATCTCTAAAAAAAATAAAGAAGCCTAAATTAATAAAACACAGACAATGCCATAACTTGATTTACTGTGCATACACACAAAAGAGATCTGTAATGCTTCAATCCATGTGAACGTTTTAAAAGTAGGAACTCTAAATATCTACTTTTGGGTGTTGTTTTGGCTTCACAAGCCCTTGAACATTAAGACTGGGAGTTCATGAAATCAGCAAAGAACCAGCTAGAACCAGTTTTCTTTTCCCACCCTAAAGACCACAAATCCTGAACAGTAAATTTTCCAGATCCATAGAGATCATTGTCCTTGCTCACTGATGACTTACCAAACAGGTAAGTTGGTGTGATTCATCCATTTTTTTAAAAAAGGCATTCCTATTTTAGGAAGCTGACATTTCAATCATGAAATTGTTTATACTGATCTTCTTTCATTCTCTTTTTTATATATTTGTTTAAAATGCTTAGATTGCCACAAAACAGGATAAAAACCATTAATGATCTGTAAAAGATTATATTACATTTATGATTCAGTAATGTTAGGGAGGATCAAATATGGGTTTTCTTGCTGATGTTTCCCTGAAAAAAAAAAGGAACATTTTATTTGTAGTTGACAGGAAATTAAAACAATCACATTGTATGAAGAATTAATCCTTGCCAGGCCAGTCTTCCATAAAAAGCTGTGAGAATAAAACATATTTGTACTATTTATCTGGACTGTTGAGAATAGGGGTCTTCAAACTCGGCCCTTTTATGACTCATGAACTTCGAGTCCATGAGTCATAAAAGGGCCGAGTTTAAAGACCCCTGGTTTAGAGTATATAATATTTTATTTCCACGCAAACATTTCTTTCATTTGAGTAACTGATATCAGGCAAAAGAGTTAAATGAAACCTCTGTCTGTATAGCAATAGACCACTGAATACTCCTTTACCAAACTTAAAGAAGGCAGTTTTTGAAAATCTATAGAAATCTGTGGCTGATCACTATAGTTCACAGGATTTTGGTCTGTTTATTCCAAAGTTTCTTGGTAGAAGAGCTGAATATATTGTGTTATATGCAAACATTATCTGTATTTCTTCAAAGGCATCAGTCTCTACAAAGCCAGGTATTTTATGAGGGTGCACCTGCCTTTTTGAATGGGTATGTGAATTTTTATGGGTAATATTAATAAAGTTGGCAAAAGAAACAATAAGATTGAGACAAAGTTAGTATTATTTTTATTTCATTGATTTTCCTTGGAAAAATATAAGCACATACTGTAGTTGACTAGCTTTTCTAAAATCAATGCCATGTGAAAATGTTTAACTGTCTTCTGATGACATTACTGCAACCTCCCCCACCTTATTGAAGAAGCTGAATTTGTTCAATCAGTATTCTTCCAGTTTAATATTCTTTTTCTGCACATTCAAATGTACAGAAAAAAGGTATAGTGTGAAGGTACAGATTGATTCACACCTTTCTATCTCACATCTGATTCTTTTGGGAAATTGATTACTTAGCATTTTCTAAGCATAGAAAGGGAGACCTTTTGCCGATTACTGTTAACAAATAGAAGATAATTCTAACAGTGTTTGACAGAAGAGCCAGTGTTATAGGTGCAATACTGGCAACCAATTAAGAAAAAAATTATATTGAGAGGAAAAATAAGAGTTTGTCACTTTTGAATGGCAGAAAAATAAAAATATAATTTGAAAACTTTCTTGCCAACTTTGTTTAAAACTGGTTTAATTCTTTTTAAATGGAAGCATCTATATTACTTATTTCTCAGTTACATAATAAGCCTAATAACAAGAGGAACTTTATAAACACTATGGAATGGGGAGAAGAACACATTATAGATGAGAGTCAATCATAGTCTCATGGTTAGAATGTAACTAGGATTGGAGAGTCACAAGTTTAAGTCACCTTTTGGCATGAAAATTCACTGCGTGACTTTTGATGAATAATTCTTTCAACTCAATCTATCTCATAGGTGGGCTACTGTGGGTGGGTGGGAAATTCTATGTACAGTATACCGCCTGGAAGAAAGACAGGCTATAAATATACGAAATAAATAATACGGTATATACAATTCTTATTGACAGTCTTAAAGTTTTATAATTATAAAAATGCAATTTATATTGGGCATGGGATTAATGTACAATGCCCATGGAACCAACTTGCAACATCGTTCTTTGGCCTGCTATCCCCTTTGGCTCATCTTAGTTTTATTTTATTTTTTAAGGTTTTTTTTAATTAAGAAAAAGGATAGGAAAAAGGATATTTTCTTGACAACAAAGTGCCCTCCAGTAACGTTTTTATTTAGAAGACTGTTTCCAAATCTTCCTAATTTAAATCCCAAGGATTTTTTGGTGGTAGTGGTGATAGATCAGGAAAGATTTCCTCTAATTTTATAAGAACAATATTGTAAAGTTTTCGAACCATACATAAGGGGTTGGTTGGAGCCCAGTATTTTATTTGAAAGTCTTTTCATTTACCCAGAAAATAAAGGATAACGCTTGAGCTGTTAGCTAGATGGCTGAATGTTTTGCAAATATCCATAACAGCTATTTTGTAGATAGACAAACTTTTTATCCTCTTTGCAAAGTCACTTTGTGACTTTGATTATGCCCAGAAAGCTGCCAATTTATCTACCCATCCATACTACTATTAAAACCTCAGCAATTCAGATCCTGAATACTTAAAATGTAAGATGGTGCCCTCACTTTGTAGATAGCAATGTTGAGTTACTATGGAAGGCTGTGAAACAACATATCCCAAGAATTGCTGGTGCATGCTGGACTTGACAGAAGGTCTCTTTCTGTGTTTTGCTGGGATTTTGCTGGGATTTTCAGCACAGCAGTTTGCTATATTGTAAACTGCCGACAAAGGAAAGTAATGATGATAGTGGCAATGTGGAATGTGTTATGTCAGCTTTAGAAGGCAGTAGCTGACAGACTTGAGCTATATCTATCACTCCCCCAGGATTCCTGTTTTGCAGTCTTATGTCAACCACTCTCACAAGAACATTGCTGATGGCTGATTTTAACCCACTGGGAGAATGGAATGGGGATCTCCACTGCTATAAAGTCTTCACTGGCAAAACTCCTTTCTATGAAAATATCTGTTTGGTGTCAATATCTTTAAAGTTACCTTTTGGGGAGCTTCAGAGGAAAGCAGAGATGATGATGATGATGAACCCCTCTAATGAAAGCATCCATCAAGCAATATCAGATGATTAGGGACACTTGACAAAACACAAGTGTGTGTAAGTTTGCATGTGTTAAGCCAGTTCTCAATGACAAGTTGTTAAGTGAAATAAGTGACTGATATGAAAACTTCACCGGTTTCCATTGTCATATTGTAAACGAAATATGGATAGTTTGCAAATACAGAGCAATCAGATCTGGGTTGCAAAAGCTTAGACATCTATTAGACAGCAGCAGTGAGACAGTTTTTCAGATTATTTGCAGTGGTCTAGTGGGCCATTCGAGTTTCTGGAGCTCAGAAATGGAAGTGCTATGTAAGTGCAACATAAGGGAAGGTGTAGGCTAGAGAGAGGTTTTTGAGTAGTTGATTTAGAATGAGTTTTCATGTGATGTACACCAGAGCAGACAGTTATTTGTATACTAGATTCTCACATAGGATCTCACTCTCTGTGCATTAAAGAAAATGTTATTTTGTTGTTCTACAAATCATTGAGAAAACAATTGGGACTCGGTTTACTAAACATAGTGATTGCAAGGTTGAATTTTCAAATTGTTTATCATACAAGAGTACCTTTGATTCTTCTTTGACACTAAGAGCTCTGCCTTACAACATTTTAGCAAATGTGCAGATCACATTAGGTTCCATTTGCCATTCTCCTGAGAATTATTCTATATTCTTCTTTCATATCTTATATTTCTTCTAAGCAGAGCAAATTGTATGACCTTCCATTTTTAATTTTGCAATGAGTGTTATGAAATCGTTGGATGTAAATACTTGTGTGGGAATTTAAACTTTGGTTTCCTAATTTCCCAATATAAGAGTCTAATTGTTATACCACTGGCTATCTCTTGCCTTACAATATCTCTTTTGTTTGGAAGCATCCCAAGAGCAGTCTAGCAGATAAACAACAAAATGTTCTCATTTACTTATTCACTGAAATAAGAAGCTGAAAGAATAAGTGAAGGTGAACTTTGGGTGGGTATGCCTGTATGTCAGAAGTAAAGGAGGAACTGTATTGCTAATTTTTTATTTCCCTTGGGGGCCTTCTTATTTTTTATAACTTTAAAGCAAAACAAATGCTGCTTTCCCCAGAATAATTACAAGACAAGGGTTAAGATAAGACTGCTCAAAATCTAATTTTGTGCTTAGGTATATTGTACATCATTCCAAGATATGCAAACCCGAGTTTGCAACACTAGGGTGCTGGTGCACTATGTCTATGGATCTTTTCAAGTAGAGACTGGTTATGTCTCTAAATGTAAGAAATCCTATAGCCCTGCATTTAATGACACTGCCAAGATAACAGACTAAGAGGCTTACAAGGTTTCTTCTGTTTACATATTTTTGTTCAGTTTATTTTTTATTTCTCCTAGCAAATCTGGAAGGAAAACCCCAAAACCTGGAGATTATGGTTGACCTCAGACATCAAATGGATTGGGGATATATTTAAAATCAATTTAATAGGATTATTCTTTGAAGAGATCATGATGATAATGATGATGCATACTGATTTTGAATATATAATTCAAAGGTCTTTGAAATTCATTATAGGTTATTGTGCAAAAAAAGATCAATAAAATCTAAACATCTTTTTTGTATCACATTTTCAGAAGCAAGACTGCTGTAGATTTTCATAAGAACATACCATTCTTTTGCTAACATTAAAACAGCAATACTGGACAACTTGGAAATCTTAAATGAGTTTCAGTAAGTTGCTGAAATACAAAGACAACAAACCACTGACATTCGTTTCATCTTGATGTATAATTTTATTTAGAACCACAAGGTGAACAGTGAGTAGGGTTAGATAATTAAGTTGTCTAGATACAATAATCCTGTATTAAATGTTGGCAGATTCTTGAAAAACGCCTGTCCCATTTGACTAATTTTATCAAACCACATGAGGTTGTTCTAAGATTTTAAAAGTGGGAATCAGATAAAAGGCAACAGTTCTTTTCAAGAAATTAAATTAGTCTAAATTAATGAAGGAAAAATAGGATGCCACAAACCCAGATCTTGGTAAGTAAATCTGCTTTGATTTTATGTAAGGTGGCCAACCGTCCTCCTTTAGGGAGGACAGTCCTCCTTTTGTAAGTCCTCCCTCAAAAAGTGTCCTCCTACATGTCCTCCTTTTCGATATTTGAAGACTAATCTGCAGGGCATTTTCCCCCCTCATAGAACGCTCAGAACGGCGTTCCGGCACCTTTTTTTGATGGTTTTTTTCCCAACTTTTGCATGAGCTGTGCTACTCCCACTATTGGCTTTCGAAAGCCAATAGGAATTGCTGCTGAATGCGCCAAAACACCTGGCTGGCAAACTTTGCACATGCAAGTTGTCTGTATTATTGTTGCAATGAATAAAATGTTTCTTTTATTTACGATATTTTTTTCTTCAATTTATTTGTGTCCTCCTTTTCATTGTAAAAAAATTGGTCACCTTATTTTATGTATGTGATACACTTGTATTGATTCTGTTTTCTTGTGATCAGAATTTTTACCAGGTTTGCTGAGGTCAGATTTACCAGGTTGCTGTGGAAGAGGATAAACCCTCCTAAGTAGAGTCTTATTAGCTCACTTATTTTGGTGATAGTTTAAAAATACAGCAGAGTATCATTGTAAAAGTGACTGGGTTGTATGATGGCTTGGGATAGAAACTGCAGTATACCTTAATTTTTTTGCTTCACTTACTGATTTCAATTTGTTATGATATTTACAGGCATTAGTGCATAACTGACATTGTAGGGAAAAAAATCCTGTTAAAACCCTGAACTTGCAGGAAAACAGTAGAAAGAAAAGTGTATAACGGTAAAAAAATAAAAAATAAATCAGAAGGCGTCAGTTTGTATAGTACCTTTTCTGATTAATGCTAGCAGTCATTATCAGACACAATGTGATAAAAATAAACTCACATAGACATGGCAGCTCTTAACTTTGGCTAATCTTTTACAAAGAATTCCAGTACATGCCAGTCTCTATGTCTAAAGTAATATACAATGCTAAGACTTCCAAAAGGCACAAAAGCAATGCTGTGACAATACTAGTGGCAAATTCTCTTTTTTTTTTCTAATTTTGCTTTTCATCCCTAAGAAACTGTGCAGAAGAATATGACAAAATCAATTCAACTTAATCACTTCCTAAAACATTCTGCTAACAAGCAGGGGGATATAAGCAAACACGTCCCATAAAGAAATACAACTAAAGGCCTAAGAGAACATTCACACTTTACTATAAATTCTGTGCCACAAGAAAATTCAGCAAATAGTTACTTTTAGGACCATATAAGGACTATGGGATTTAGTTTGAATGCAATTTACAAAATAGCTCAATATAACTGGGATTGAGGTGAGCATTAAAAATATTATTATAATATGGTAGTCCCCCAGGCTCAAAGAAGATACTCTGTTGTGCAGTTCAGTTGTGGACATGAAGGTGGCTTTGCAATGCCAGCCTGGAAACACAGTAGGGGCACCGGTGGTCCACTTTTAGCTAATGGAGGCTTCATAGCATTGGGATCACCAGTGGGTTCTGTCAGCACCTGCAAGTTCTACTTCCCTTGGCTGGATGTCATACTGGCATAATGTTTCTTTTACAGTGTCTTTGTGACATTTGCGTTCAACTTCTTCAATCTTGAGGTTTCTTCCCAGACTCCAATAGGAGTCAAAATGTACTTGGAAAAAGACTGGCCCAACTCATCAGGAGGGCTTTAAACTAAAAATGAGGAGGGAGGGTACCAATCTCTAGAATCTCTAGAACACAAAACCAATCACAAATCCCAAAAAAACAAATAAAATAATGAGGTAGGCAGTGATGTGAAAAAAGAAAAACTCAAACAATAATCAGGAGATGCAGGAAACATACCCATGGACAGGCATAAAAGTCTTAAATGCTTATATACAAAGGCTTAAAGCTTGGGGAACAAACAGATGAACTAGAAGCATTAATACACGAGGGAGGGTATGACATAGTTGGCATAACAGAAACCTGGTGGGACAAAACCCATGAATGGAATGGACTGATGGATGGATACAAATTGTTCAAAAGAAACAAGTCTACAAAAAGAAGAGGGGTAGTTGCACTATATGTAAGAGAACACTACATATCTACAGAAATATACATGATCAAAGATAAAATCTCACCAGAATGTATATGGGTCAATGTAAAAGAGAAAAAAAGTGACATTGTCATAGGTGTATATTACAGGCCACCCAACCAATCAGAAGAAATAGATGAACTCTTTGCCAACCAGTTAACAAATGTATGTAGGAAGCATACCACAGTAGCAATAGGAGACTTCAACTATCCAGATATCAACTGGGAGACAAACTCTGCAGCGAGCAGGAGGTCAAACAGATTCCAAACCAACCTAGCTGACAACTTTGTCACCCAAAAGGTAGAGGAGGGAACTAGACATAAAGCTATACTGGATTTAATCCTTACAAATAGAGAAGAAGTGATAGACGGAATTGAAATTGCTGGAACCTTGGATGAAAGTGACCACGTCATACTGTAATTTAATATAATGCAAACACTAACAATAGAAAACAATCCAACCAGTGTTTTAAACTTCAAAAGAGCTGACTTTAACAAACTCAGAGAGAACCTAGGAAAGATTCCATGGATGAAAATCCTAAAGGGGAAAACAACACAAGAAGTGTGGGAAACCCTGAAAAATGCGATCATAAAAGCCCAGACCAGCACAATACCATTGAGAAAGAAAAACAACACATTCAAGAAGAAACCAGCATGGCTGCACAAAGATCTCTCTGACAAACTGAAAGACAAAAAGGACAAATACAAAAAAATGGAAAGAGGGGCACATAATTAAGGCCAATTATCAACAGACAGCCAGAACATGCAAAGATGAAGTCAGGAAAGCAAAGGCTCAGAACGAACAAAGACTTGCAACAGAAATCAAGGATAATAAAGTTTCTTCCAACATATTAACAACAAGAAAAAAGTCAAGGAAACTAAAGAGAGAAGATGGCAAAATAACAGGCAACAGGGAGAAAGCAGAGCTGTTTAACTCATACTTTGCATAAGTCTTCACACAAAAAGAAACTATAGCCCAATATACCAAAAAAACCACTGCAAAAGACATACTAGAAACAAAAATTAAAATGAGAAAAAAAAGATAAGAGAACACCTATCCGACCTTGATGAGTATAAATCATTGGGACCTGACAAATTACATCTCAGAGTTCTGAAAGAGGTGGCAGATGTTATCTTAAAATAATTGCACCACATATTTCATAAATCCTGGAGCACCGGGCAAGTACCCGAGGATTGGAAAAGGGCTGATGTGGTTCCCATCTTCAAGAAAGGAAAAAAAATGGACCCAGGAAACTACAGACCAATCAGTTTAACATCAATACCTGGGAAGATCCTAGAAAAGATAATAATAAAAAAAAGATCTGCAAACAACTAGAAGCAAACAAAGTCAAACTAGTAACCAGCACGGGTTTGTTAAAAACAGATCATGCCAAACCAATCTTATTTCATTCTTCGATAAAGTGACTAAACTAGGAGACCAGCAAAATGCTATGGACGTAGTATACTTAGATTTCAGTAAGGGATTTGATAAAGTAGACCACAACCTACTCCTTGGTAAGCTAGAAAAAGGCGGAATAGACAACATCACCACCAGATGGATCTGGAGCTGGCTGGCAAACCGTACTCAACCAGTAATCCTCAATGGCACTATATCCACATAGAGAGAAGTAAGCAGTGGGGAACCACAAGGTTCTGTCTTAGGCCCAGTACTCTTCAATATCTTCGACAATGACTTAGATGAGGGAATTGAAGGGGAATTCATCAAATTTGCAAATGACATCAAACTGACAGGAATAGCCAACACCCCAGAAGACAAACTCAGGATCCAAAAAGATCTTGACAAACTTGAACAATGGGCCCTATCCAACAAAATGAGATTCAATGTGGAGAAAAGCAAAGGTTTACAATTAGGCAGGAAAAATCAAAGGTACAAGTACAGACTGGGTGAGACCTGGCTTAAAAAAAGTAACTGTGAGAGGGAACTTGGAGTTTTAGTGGACGATCACTTGACTATGAGCCAGCAGTGGGCAGCAGCAACCAAAAACGCTAATACAATCCTGGGTTGTATAAATAGAGGCATAGAATCAAGATCACGCGAAGTACTAGTACAACTTTATAAAACCCTAGTAAGACCACACCTGGAATACTGCAGCCAATTTTGGTCACCATATCACAAAAAAGATGTTGAGAGTTTGGAAAAAATTCAAAGAAGAGCTACTAAGATGATCCAAGGCCTGGAGACTAAAACATACAAAGAATGACTGCGGGACTTGAGTTTGGCTAGTCTAAAGAAAAGAAGAAATAGGGGAGACATGATAGCAGTATTCAAGTATTTGAGAGGCTGCCACAAGAAAGAGGGGGTCACGTTCTTCACCAGAGCACCAGAGGGAAGGACAAGAAACAATGGTTGGAAACTGATCAAAGAGAGAAGTAACCTGGAATTAAGGAGAAACTTCCTGACAGTGAGGACAATTAACCAGTGGAACAGCTTGCCTCCAGAAACCGAGGGTGCTCCATCACTGGAGATTTTAAAGAAGAGACTAGACAGTCACCTGTCTGAAATGGTATAGGTTCTCCTGCTTGAGAAGGGTGCTGAACTAGAAGACCTCCAAAACCTAGAAGATCTTCCATCTCTATTCTATTTTGTTCTGTTCTGTTCTGTTCTATATTTCAAATACTGTAGTATTTATAAATGTGCATAGCACATATTAATGAAGATTTCCATACAAAGTGCATATTGTGCGAAGGACATTTTCACAACAGTCAGTAGATACTTTTACTCTGGATAATTTCTGGCATTAAAGAATGTCACTTACTATTTGATTTGTGAAAAATATGGAGATAATGTTGTGTCAGTTTCCCTTACAAGTTCTCAGATGACTTACAATTGTTTTCTTTGTAAATCATCTGAGATATTTTCCTATCACATTTTCAAAGTGATAGCATTTTTTTTATTTTGACTTATTTTATTGTTGGAAGTAGTGGGAAGTGCTATTGGTTGTGTTGCTTTCTAAAAAAGTCCCATGAGAGAACATGTTTCTGGATGGATTAAATTGAAACAAAGACATAAGGGAGGCTGCAGTACATGCTGTTGGAGAGATAACTGAACAATGATGTTCAAACACAAACCCATACTTACATATTGAGCCTTGTATATTCGTAAATTAATAATTAGCACTTATAAAATAGCATTTAGACTTATATACCACTTCACAGTGCTTTACAGCCATCTCTGAGGAGTTTACAGAGTCAGCATATTGCCCCCAACAATCTGGGTCCTCATTTTACTGACCTCAGAAAGATGGAAGGCTGAGTCAACCTTGAGCTGGTCAGAATCAAACTGCTGAACTGCTGGCAGCCAGCAATCAGCAGAATTAGCCTACAATACTGCATTCTAACCACTGCACCACCATGGCTCTTAAATTAAGAATATCACTCTCTATTCATAGGAATTTCACTAAGCACTATCTTTTTGGTTGAAAAAAGAACTGAAAGTAAATTCTGTTTTGTTAAATTGAATGTGAACTATTATTAAAATGCAGGAGATTTTTATGGCACTAGAGTTAGTATCCATTTTATTTATCAGCTAAATACTCCTTTTTATTTGCTATATAAGAGAGTAATTGCCCAAAGCAGCTGTTTATTGAGTAAGTGGTCCCTTGTCCTGATGTAAACATGGTCTTTACTTAAATATGTCCTTTTCACACTGCAAAAGATCTAATTCCCAACAGTAGAGTTACTAAAAAAAAAAATTGTCATTGAAAACTACAAAAACCTGAACTTGTATCACATATTAATTATGGTCATTCAGAATGTGTCACATCTGTTGCTTGTTATCCCATGCACATTTATGAGCATTGTGTAAACATTCAATTCTGAAAAAATGCTTCAATATTCTTGAAATAAAACTAATATTTAAGTGTCTATTGTTCGTAGATCCTGCAGCAGGTGGCAACAGCTAGCTAACCTTGGGTGATCTTGAAAAGTGAAAGAGGTCTGAACCTTGTTTGTACTTGGAGAAGAGTTTAACAGGAAATACTAAGAATGTAAGATGGTTAAACCAAAGGAGAAAAAAAAATCAAATGTGGTAACGGAAATTATTTTCATATTATTGCAAAAATGCTTCATGGGACTGACCTTGATTCAAGAAGAGTTTATTTTTTATTTATAAGTAATAGAACTAGATAGTTGGCTGAATGGATGCTGTTATGGTTATTGCCCTAATATTCTGTGCTATGCTAGGATAGAAAACAGTGTGATGCATAGCATGCTGCCATCAGCCTAAGTCTATTAAGAAAGATAAAATCATGCTGGTATAGTGCATGAGATGTGGTAACTTTGGAAAAGAGATTAGCTATACATATTTAACTACAGCTAGTCTTGAACTTATGAGAGATCACATGACCCCTGGACACTGAAACTATTATAAAAATAGGAGCCAGTTGCCAAGTGTCTGAATTTTGATCATGTGACCTTGGGCATGCTGCAATGCTTGTGTGAAAAACGGTCATAAGTCAACTTTTTTCAGTGATGTAGTTTTGGACAGTCACTAAATGAATTGTGGTAAGTTGAGGACAAACATATCATTCATGTCCCAGAAGCACTGATCTCTATTCGTCTTTGAAGTGTGCAACATTTTGATATTGTATCTGTATAAATATCAGCTGAGATTTAATCAAATTCTGAAAATCATGGAAAATAACGTTTTGTAAGAGAAGTAAAGTAGTCCTAAAATATCAAATATATGAACGGCATTAGAAGATGAATAAGATTAATGACATAAGGTCTATTTTTCAGATTTTCAGATTTTGTTCAACATTTCAGAATGTTGGCAGACAACATTCAACTGTTCAACTGTAAATAGTATGACCTGTTTAAGTTTTTATTAAGCAATCAGATTTTCTGCTTTTCTGCTTTTTTAATTGATTGTGACACAATACAAATAACCAAAGCATGTCCAAATACCTTCAGAATTTTCTATATTTCAGGATATAGAACAGGATAAGGATGAAAAATGATAATACTGCAGGAAGGAAAAGAGAACAATGAATGAAATAAATCTCTCCAAAATTAAAAACAGATGTTCTTAAAATGTTTGCTGCTCTGCTTAACTAGAGTCAGTTCCCTTTGATTGGGCTCATGTGGTTAAGAAGCTGTGTAGCAAATTAGTGGGTCCTTGATTAAAATCTCAAACCTTTCTTCAAGGTTCCTCTGATCTCTTATCTGATGGTCACCTGATAATGTATCACTAATGTAAAAGAGATTGGTGAACTACTCATGGACTGCACTATCACACAAATTTGCACCTAGGGTAGCCGAAATATTCAGTTGTTCCTGCACATAAAATGCTTTGCTACTGAATAAGATTATGAAATTGAGCCTACTGAAAGCTATTCTGAAGGAGAAAGATGTGCACATCACTAAGCTTCTCTGGCTCTTGAATCATTGCTAAGTTGCTATTGTTATTATTTAATCAGTAAATATATTCTTTAAACAGCTTGCTATCATCATATCTGAAGGCAAAAATCAAACAGCAATTAAGGGACTCCACTTAAAGCTTAATTAAAATATGAACCTTTGCTTTCATGCAATTAAATTGACATTTCCCCTCCCCCTATAATTTGCATACCCTTATATCCTTATAAATGAAATAAAATTTTAATTTGAAAGGTAGAGCATTGCTAAGAACTTTGATTGCTTTATAAGAACCCAAAGGAAATGTGAGGCTTCCAAAAGAAATTGCCAAACCCAGCCTTTAGCCCAGATGACAAGAAATATTCCAAGCCATGCATTGTTCATAAAAGGTTTTCCTATGGTTATCTAATTGTAGGATAAAGATAGGTGGCTTAAATTATAGGGTTCCCCCCTCCCCCCATTTCCAATCAACATTCCAACAAAACAAATTTAACTTTTCCCAGGAATTTAAAGGACCAGCAATTGAATGGTGCTAGTTACATAAGAACATAAAGAAATTGAGAATTGTTAACAGCTTAACCTTTCTCAAAATCTCAGTTACATCTAATTCAGAAGCTAGCAATCTTTCCAATTGCTCCACTGAGCAATCTTGCATGGTGGTGTAGCCTCCAAAATTATTATATGCACATACAATTCATTTAAAACCAGCTATTTCACTATCAGAAGTCATGCCCCAAAACTCATGATCTTTTTTTTACTTGTACTTTATCTATGTTCCTTTTTACTTAAACATTTTCAAGATTGGTCTAAGATTCAAGAACATCATCTGGACATATTATAGATTCTTTGGTTTTCAGCATGAGGGTATAGGCCTCGCAATGAGGCCATTATCTCATCCCAATTCACTGTGCATTGGGGCCGAAAAGATGAATGGTTTGGCAAGAACAGTATTGTTCCTAGACAGTAGAAATAAAGCTTTTTTTTTCAACTAAGGGCTGCATTCTTCTGGGGTAATATATTACAAGAATAGATAGTGGATGGAGTTAGAACCACAGAAAGGTGGCTTTGGGTAAGAGTTTCTTCCTTGGTCTTTTTCTTCTTTATATGTCCTAAAGACACCCACCTAAGGAAAGATGAATATTAGGTCAATGCAAAATGATTTGGAAAAGTGCATCGTTCCTCAGCTGGGCCCATCTTTCTAGTTTTTGTTTTGCCTGGTATTTTACAGGTTTTCTCTTGAGCATGATTAAAGGATACTGATACATTATGAAATCCACACATTATTGTTAGTGAGTGTAATTATTAAAATAGTGATACTTCTTTAAGGTTTATGAGGAAGTCATTTTATTTTTGTGAAAGGCAGAGAAGTGTTGCACTTGCATAAATTTGAAACCCTTTCCCAAATTTTCAAAGTATGCACAGCCTTAGTAAATATCTCATTTCAAAGGCCTGAATTGACTGGTAGACAATTTTTAAAGTTTGGTCAAAGGCTTCATAACATTTAATGCCTCAAACTCCATGTGACATGTTGTCCATTGTCCATATATAATGATTTATTTCAACAATCATCTGATTTTTGCATGCTTTGAGTTTGATAACCACAAATAAATACACCTTCTGTTTATATTTTAGCTCTTGAACAATTCATATTTAGGCTTAAACCTCTTAAACCTGCACTGAAGATTCAATTCTTCATTGCTTACTAAAGTGAATGTCCTTAAATTATTGCAGATTCAAACACATTTTATTATTAAATAACATCATTTTTATTTGTAGATTGATTTAAACATGATTTATTTAAAATTTTCTATATTACATAGTTTCTTTTAAAAGATGTTTTATGAAATCTACACTTCCTGATTTTTTTTCATATTAAAAGCACTGGGTTATTTTTGGTGATCTTGGACTTTTTATGCTTTTACTTATTACAATATTTATAGCCTAGTCCAATCAACAAGAAATGTGCAGAGTAAAACAAATTTCTAAACACACACACACACACACACACACACACACAGAATACATAATATATTTATTTATATATTTATATTACCCTTCTGCCCCTCGTCCCTTTACCTTCTAGAGGACAACTAGAGAGGGTCATATCTGACATGTTTTCTCAAATTAGATTTCTGTCAGATTTCTTTTACCACACCGTTGTCTTGGCTGTGGCAGGTCCTGAAGGTTCTTCCTTCTTTTCATTGCATTAGTCCAAATGAGTGGTGATTAAACCATGAAGTAATGTTGCCTAACCACATTCCAGGTGGTGATATATATAATAATTGATACAATAGCTGAAAGTGAGCAAAGGCTTCCCTAGCAGAGTTTCCTCTGCTGCTTAAGAAGGAACCAAGAGAACCCCAAATTGTGAACCACTTTAGAGGAATCTGCCTCTATCAAGAATTATTATCAGGGCTGATATTATTGGATTGCATTGATGTTGATTGAGGCAATCGCATGATTCTGAATTAGAAGGATTAATCTGAGCTTGTTTTGCCTCATTCAGATTTTCACATGCTCTAGGCTCTGATTCAGAACTTCAGTGGCATCTCTAATTAAATCCCTGAATAATCCCTCTAGAAGTTTCACATAGATGATAAATAACATGGAACAAAGCACTGAATCCAGAAGAACTCCACATAGGAATTCTGATGCTCACAAGCACTGGTAGCCATGACCACCAACTGGAATTGTACTCAGGGGTAGGACTGGAATTCTCATAAAATGGTGCCCCTGTCTCTCAGAATGTACAGACAGAGGAGTCCTATGACCAATAGTACTGAATGCTGTCCAGGGATCTAATAAAATTAGGAGGGGACATCCTTCTATCAAGGCATTGATAGATGTCATTGACCAGAGTAACCAATGCTGTTTCAGTTCTATAAACAGCTGGGGATCCTGATAGAAGAGTAGGAACTTATGTTTTTACATTTAAAACAACCCAGATATAAGACAGGTCTGAATAGGAGGATGGATGTAATGGTATGTGGGAAAGACCTTGGGAGACAGGGCAAAGAGATGCTGTCTAGGGAACAGTCAGGTAAAAAAGGGCATAACCTGCATTTGGATAGTGGATAGAGGATGAGGCTCTCCTTATCCTGCTTCCATTTTTTCCCCACAACAATAATCCTGAAGTGTAGGCATTATAATGCTCTAATTGGTGATAATAGCACATTCTCTTTGGTGTCACTTTGTATTCAAAACTTCGTATGTCCTGCTAAAGAAGCATTTTAGTCAAAGATATCCATGCCAATCTCCATATACAATAACCTTCGGAATGTAATGTTCTTTATATCCTAACAAAAATAATTTGAATTTAATAATCAGAATTTACAAAGCAATAATACCCAACATATTTCCATTTATACCAAGCTATTCCAGCTTAATTTGAAAAGAGATACAGAGAGATGAGATAAATTGCTCACCGCTGTGCTACAAGCAATGCCAAAAGTATGATTAGGATCAACACTTTTATACCAATAATTTCCATGCTCACAGTAGTACTGCTTTCAGTAATATTACCATGATTATACTATTGCACTTAAGTTAATGGACCAAACACGCATGCTGTGCCTCCTTAGTGATTGGTGTTGGGCAATACTTTGGCTGTCCTTTCTCAAGGCTGCCACCTAATGATGGCACATTAAAAATATTATCCTAACTCCCATACCAGTCATTTGTAATAGGAAGTCATTTCATACTTACATATTGATAGATAGATGGATATGGATATGTTTAAATAATGATAGAAGAATTATATAGTAATCTTGAAAAAGTTTGGGGGATGGCTTACAGTAAACTTTGATGAAGTTCTGGGCTTTGGAAGGCTACTTGTCACACACAACATTTTATGTTGCAAAGGATCCTTAAAAAACCTAGCCTTCCTCTGTCCTCATTTTCTTATCTCCTGGATGCAAATGCATAACCATCTGCCATCCTAATATTTTCTCTCTCAAATAGCCTCTAGACTAAAATAAACTGAATAACCTCCAGACTGAATTATGAATTAGCTTGCATTAGCCAAGTTTATTCTTACTGCACTTCCAATGGTTCCACTGGAGTTACTTTGCTACGTGTATTTCATTTTGACCTTCATTCAGTCTGCTGCTAATCAGTGTTCCCAATAGGCTTTTAGACTGCTCTTTCAAAGTTCATCCATTCTGAACTGTTCCTAAAGGGGTAATCTTCAACCATGGTATTAAAAATTACAGTACAACAAATATTGGGACCATCTGGGATTCTATACTCATTTCTTCCCAACCTGTAGGCCAATAAATTAAGCTGACCCAAAGTCTTTGCATAAGTACCACTTAAATCGAATGCAATCTTGCTAATATGTCACTTGATAGAGAGAATAGTTTTTTGGATATCTTGCTCAGTCATTTACCACTGAGCAAGAAAGGCTCTTGCTAGATTCTGCTATGCAGAGGTAAGATAGTGGATTGAAGTGAGCATACTTAAAGCAGACTTAAGTTCCTTAATTGAGGGAATATCTGAGCTGATCCAAGCCTGTTATGTGAAGTACTGCCATCTGAGAGCATTTTCTATTGAAGATATGCCTGAGTGATAATGTGAGATGGTAATGGTTCTTACTTTTTTAGTGCCAATGTAACAGAAAAAAGATGCTGTCAATTAGATCATCCATCTAAGATAGGAAGCAAAATAACTAGTTACGCAACATGCTGCTGTCATTGCAACAGTTTTCGATGGAGTACCCAGGATTTCCATTGATATTTATGCTAGTCTGTGACCATAATGAAGCCTTGATTTGATCAATCAGTATTATAAATAATATTTTATTGAAATTGGTGTTCTAGTTCCTTAAAAATATTTCATTTTTACACTTATCATCAGGAACCTAGTTGTGGCTGTATCTTTGGCCATGACCAAATATCTAATTTGTGTAGCCTGTTTCATTTTGGGGGGGGGGGCATGTGTGAATATGTAATATCAATCTTGTGGAAGATCAAATATGAGTCTTTCATATTAATTTGGCAAATCAAATACACCTAAAAAGTATTCCAGATCACCCCCCATCACTTTGACAGTCTTTTGGGGAGTGTTTGTGTGAGGTGATACACTGATGTTTCCTTACTCTGATACTGATGTCACAACAGGTCACTGGTCACTGGTCTTATGAAATGCTGTTATAATTGTTATGATCTATGTGTCATGTAAGAGCCAGTGGATAAGGCACCATACTAGAAACTAGAAAATGCTGAGGTTTAGTCCTACTTTAGACAAAGACCAGTAGGTGACCTTTAGCTAGTCACACTCTCAGTTCTTGGAAGCAAGAAATGGCAAACCACTTCTGAATATAGGCAACAAAGCTGCAAGGACTCATCTAGGTAGTTGCTGAAAGACAACACTGACTCAATGACACACACTCCATTCCATCAATAATATAGATTACTGTAGGTTAGAAACCTGTTTTTTATTTCTATTTTCAGTAACCCAGATGACATCTAGATGACAGCAACTTTGAAAATATTTAATAGGATTACTACAGATTTCTATTATAATACTGGACTTCATTAGTCTAATTCATGCTGGCAGAAATATTGATCTCATGTAGGATGATAAGTAAATAGCTATGTAAAAAAATCAGAAAAGAATGGAATTATTGATGACTATAAACCCTGCTCTGACCTGTCTTCCATGCAGCAACTGGTGATGGCTTTTACCAAGGTTTGTGATATTGTGAAGGTCTAGATTTTCAATAGAATAAACCCACCAGGTCTAACTGTATGTATGGTGGCACAAAGTATGGAGCAGCATGATTTTTTTCATCTACCCAGAATCTTACTTTCTGGGTTCATATTAGCTAGGATACTGCATCAAATCATTAAGACAGGATTATTTTTAATACACTCATAAAAAAGGAGTAAACCATGATCCACAAAGGGCTATACAGTTGAGTTAATTGCCAACAGAGCCATTATTTGTGTTTACTCTATTAGAACTCAACATCACTCAGCCACTGAATATTTCTGAAGCAATGTTAGGTTCTAACAGTAGTAAACACAAATAATAGCTCTGTTGGCAATTAATAGAACTATTTAGCTAAAAGCATTTTAGCGAGAAAAATGTCTAAAATAAAATAAAGTTCAACGAGGTGTTCCAAATGAATTGCTGGTGCTTAGAGAGACAGTCGTGCAAGGTGCTTTACAAATACACAGATGTGGACTTAAAAATAATATAATGTGTCATTGCTTCATTATCAGTTCTTACCCATAGTTTTCACATACAGTAATATTGAGGAAATTGTCAGTGAGCAGAAAATGCTCAAAGCAGCTGGAATGAAGGCAGTAGCCATCTAGAACTTGTTCCCTCTCACCTGTCTTATGTCCCTAAGTCCAGTCAGGACCTTCCATGTTTGTCTCTAAAAATTACTTCCTGAGAATTCCTAATGCACAAAATTGTTATTATTGGAAATAGGCATTGCATTTTATGCTATCAAAATGCACAGATCAATGCAGTTAAATAAATGTATTTAATTTGTCCTGCCCCTGTCATAAGACATAGATGTATTCATGTCTCCTGTGTCAGGCAGTGTGATATGCCAGTCTATTTGTTCATCTACTGGTGGGAAGCTGATGAGTCATTGCAACTGATCTTCTCTAGCATTTGTTTTCCACAGGCACACTTAAACTGCTTGGTCTGAATTCTAGTGATTTAAAAAACAAACTAAAACAGCATTGACAATTATTTCTAGTTAATGTAATATAAAGTTACCTTATTTTGCTCTGTTTCAATTTCTCATTTTTAGAACCAATAAATCTCACTAAAAATGGAGACAGGGCTCAAGTAGTAATTTAATTTTATATTTTCATATGTGGGCACTCTGAATTAGATTCTTAAGCTTTTTCAATAAAAAAACTGCTATAAAATCCTGATTAACTACAGTACTAGAATTTATTTATTTATTTTATTTTATTTTATTTTATTTATTTATTTATTTATTGATCCACCCAACTCTTGCCATGGGACTCTGGGTAATGTGACATTCAAAGGAAGTAGATGAAGAAGAAAACATAATCATTTCAACGTTATTAAAACTTATAAAATAAAATTACAATTAGCACTGAAATTCTCTATACCCTATCAACTGGGGACTTTGCTCATTCTGTCTTTGAAGCCCAAGGAAAGATCAAACATACATCAGAAAGTTTAGCCGAGTTTAATCGAGTTTACCTTGTTTTTTCAGAGCATGTTGGGAGCAAAGAATTATAGAAAACTAACTTTTTGCACTATCTAACAAAATAGCTGAGTTTTTTTGCAAAGATATTATAAACTTAATGTAGCTGGATACAGGCCTTTACCAGAACCCTTTTTGAAACTCTGTCTCCTTAATAAGTTCAGCTATTTCAGTCTTCTTAGTTAAGTAGCAGATGGCTTTATCTCCTACCAATTTTATTTTTTGAATTATTGTTCTAATTGATTTTTTTCCTTTTAGCATGATATATTTTGTCTCTCCTGTGATACAAATCTCATCTCAAAGGTGTGTTGATATACTCAGATCAAAATGAATAGATGACTTTGACTTATCATCTATTTAAGAGGATTGAATGTGAATTGAAACTTTTTTTATATTGTGAACACTGCAAGGAGAATTGAATTTATAATTGCACTTTTGATTTTTAAAAATGTTTTAAAATATTACAAAATATGTGCATACATTAAAATAAAACAGTTTTTTTTCCAAAATAAAACAATCTTGCAAAGCTAATTCAAATTATATGATATGGAAATTCTATGCAATACTAATTACATGTGCAGAAAAATTGATACCACTCAGATGCTAAACAAAAGGTAAAATTTGACAACACAAATCATGTTGCCTAGTTTTTCCTCTATAGACAAAAGCTGAGGCTTTATATATTTTATCGAACCAATCTATCATATCTAGTACAAAAGTGTATTTCCAGAAATTATGAATATCATTTTGGCAACAATTCAAGATAAGCAAATCCAAAATTCTTCATAACGAGTTCCAATTTTTTGGAATATTATTGATTGCTTTAATTTATATATACTTCAAACACACTAATGATACAATATCCTGAACTTATAGACGACCTCCCCAGTGCTTTCTTGTAAATATTGAACAAATAGGTGGGAGAGAAACAAGATTTGCAACTTCCCTCCAGGGAGAAACCACAAGGTTGAATTTTGCTTCATCTCCAGTTGGGTCTGATTTTACACATTTTTTTGCCATGATTGTTAAATGAATCACTGCAGTCATTAAGTAAATCTGTCTTCCCCATTGACTTTGCTTGTTGGAAGCCCACTGGAAAGGTTGAAAATATTTATAAATATGTGCCTGAATTTTAATCAGATGACCACAGGGATGCTGCAATGGTTGTAAGTGTGAAGATGGGTTGCTAGTCATTTTTTCAGTGTCAACATAACTTTAAATAATTGTTAATTGAACATCTGTAAGTCAAGGACTACCTGTATATTTTTGAATGATCAGTGAAACTAAATTGTTGTTTTAGCCTCTAAAAATCTTTCTCTAATACATTCAGATTCATAGTGATTTCCAAGACATCCAAGTTCCAAACTAAGAATCCAACAAACGTTTTAGCTGAATTTATTGCCAGTTAACTATTTTGGCAAGTTTCTTCATAAGCCTTTGAAAGTAGTATTGATAATTCACTGATATCAGCCATTTGACATATACCAGATCAGGAAACACACTCCATAGGAAGAACAGAGGTAAATTTATCGAAACCGGCTGCAGATATTCCTTATTTAGTAATCACAACTAGCAACTTGATGTTTAAGTGAAGCAGTTGCTAATGAAGCTGCAAATGGTCTTATGATCTTCAGCTTTCCTTTGCTTTATGGTTCTGTCAAGGTTGTAAATAGGAGGATTGGCTGCAAAGTTACTTTTTCATCATGGTCATAACTTCAAATGATTGCTGAATGAGGCAATTGCTAAATGAGGACTACCTATGCAATAATAGAATCTTGAAAATCAGGAATCTTCTTCCTGATTTATTGGGAAAATCCCTTTTCAGGATTTAAGTAATGTTTCTGTCTACTTTGTTTCCATAATGGTTTCTGAATGCCTGCTTCAAGTCTGTTTCCTGAACTGTCCATAGCTGATTAAGGGAGCACATCCCTTAATTGCCATTGTTAAAGAAATGATTCTTTCAAAGGGGCCTTTTCTCATGAGAACAAAATCAGATTTTAATTTCTTTCCTAGTATTGTTTAAACATATCTGTCTTCAGTTTAGAAAACATAATCAAGTTCCTATATATTTAGAACCCAGCACTTGCCCTGATTCCAAAATTGTTAAATAGTGCCTCTGTGATTCAGTCTATAATCGTAGATATAATTTTTGTTCAATACAATATAGAGTTATTAACAAATATGCCCAATGATTCTATTTAAAGCTAAAATTCTTTGAGAAAGCATGATAAAAAATCTTTTCTAGTTTAAAGATAACTTATCTTTTTCTCTACTCTTTCCAACTCTTTCTACCCAACAATCAATACTGAACAAAATGAAAGACAACTTGATGGGCCTTTAGAAATTTAATGCTATCTATTTGGAGAATGGGAACAACCCCCCCAAAAGCAATAGACAAAAATTAATAGGAAGGTTTACAAAGAAGGCTGATTATTTTTTGGTCTGTTGATGCATTTCCTATTTGTCATAACTTTTAATCCAACTCTATTTTGTTGGGAGGAGGAAAGAGAAATAATTAAAGGAACGATGAACTATAAATTATATTAACTCTCAGTATTAACAAGGTTAACATTAATAGATTATTGATCAATGTAATGAAGTGGGGCCAAGTCATTTTTTTCCCATCAGTGCTCTTACTAGAGAATTGTCTTTTGAAGTCCAATCAAGTAAAAGCATATTGCTTTGCATTACACCTGAGCATTGAGTAGAATATCCATCTGTTGATTTCAAGACCTGGCAGTTATGTCCTGGCTTCACTCCAAGTCATCTGCATTTTTTCTGCTGCTGCTGAATACTGCCTTTTGGAACTGTTGTATTTTCCTTTTTCTATGAAACTGAAAATCCATTTGCAGTGGAACATATTAGGTTTAGCAAATACTGGAAGCTGGAAGCTGCATATTCTTGTTCCCTTGCCCACTGACATCTCCTGATACTGAATAATTCAATTATATGACACTCTTCAATTCCATAAGCAGAAATAATATACATTTTGGGATCTTTCTGTATTGCCCAAAATTTACAGGAGAGATTCTAATAAAATTTGCAGATTACACACACATTATGGACTAACCAAAGATTGTACAATTTTATTCAAAAGCATGTATTTTGTGTTATGTTTAAAAAAAGATGGAAGACTTTTAGAGGCAGGCGTTTCACTACTGAATTGTAAAGTTATACTGTCAATAGTGGGATGGATTTTCTGAGTAGCCAATATAGATACACATTTGTACAGCATCATTCAGCAAGATATACTGTGAAGTTACACAACATAAATTTAACTGAAGCTTTCCCAGTCCTGTCACTGAAATATAGATTTCACCCTGAATTATAAAGTTGCTATCTGTCTACTCTAGAACTGTGTTAATAATTACAAGAGATTTTGTAAAACTGAGATGATACAATAAAATAATAATTTTAAAAAGTTAATGACTTCACATCATTTGCAATTATTAATAGTATAGTGCTGAGTGAGACAATGAATATACTGTAGGCTGATGTAGGCAATTTATTAGCCATACTACGGTAATAGTCTCTTCTAGATTGATATGAAAGTAATCTCAGAAACAGATATCAAGTCCTTACTGTGTATACTGTGCGTATTCAGTGGAATACAATACCCAACAGCAGGTGCTAACTTCAGTTGAGAATTTATAATTTTGATAATTTATTTTGATAATTTTCCTCCTTATTTAGGAGGAAATATCTCTTATACTACACCATATTCTCTGGGTCTATTTTGTGGTTTGGCCTTTGTGAGCGTTCAACTGCTAATTATCCTATGTTATCAAAGAGCAATCTATAATTATTATAGCATTATCAATTGTCATTTTCTTAGGTAACTTGGGTAGAATATAAAACATATATGTTAAAGTGAATATTAGCCCTCGGTTATGCATTTTGTTTGTTTGTTCATTTGTTTTTTTTCTGAGGTATTGAAGTATAAATATTAAGTGACTGAAAGGTCAAAATGACTATATTTTTCTTTAAATGTATTTTGATGTTTACATGTAGGCCAGCAACTCTGAGTGCTTAAAGTTCCTCTGGCATCAGAAGATTTAATATATTTAATTTTTCAGGATGTTTGGTTTAGCTAACTGCTAGTTTTTGATTTTCAAAATGCATTATTGGTTATATAATATGGTCATGTCTGATATGGTTGGTTTTTCAGAGAAGTTATTTCATACATAAAATTGTTTGGAATACTGATTACTTTGAATAGATATTAATGTTCTTTTGAATTATATATATGCAATCTATTAAAAAGATAGACAATAGAAATGGTCATTGCATACTTTCATAGACACAAAGAGATAGATGCTGATTCATTTACAAGAATTTGAGATTTTTCCTTCTATATTTGAATATCAATATTCTATTACCAACAATCTGAATTAGAAAACCTTTTAGAAATTTGGATTGAATATCCTAGTTTATCTTTAACTTTATTTTCTTTGATGGTTAAAGTAACTTATTTAATTATACAACTTACATTAATATTAATTGAATTAGTTGTTATTTAATATTTTTCATATTTTCATATTTTTCATCTATCATCCATCCATCCATCCATCCATCCATCCATCCATCCATCCATCCATCCATCCATCCATCCATCCATCCATCCATCCATCTATCTATCTATCTATCTATCTATCTATCTATCTATCTATCTATCTATCTATCTATCTATCTATCTATCTATCTATCTTGCTTCATTATTTCAAGAATACTTCTGACACACAGCTATTTGGGAGAATAGATCAGGTTATACACAATGAGAAACAGCTCTATTCTCACTCCCAAGCAATGGTGGAATAATTTATCCAGACAAATGTTAAATTTCAGCTGAATTAACAAGTGTATTTTATGCACATATAATGAAACAAAGGAGCATGGAAAAGCGGTATTCAGTTTTACCCTGGAGAAAGTGGATCCCCCACACAGTGGAGGCTAAATTGTTATTATGATCCCCAAAAGCCTTATTTTGATTAAAATAGCTAAAAGACACAATTAGTTTATTCTTACTTGCAATAATTTATAGCAGTGACCATTAAAATCCATTCATCTTGATGCTAAAAATTTAACAAAGAATGTGCTTTTTGTCTGACCCCAAGAATTTGAAAAAAGAAGCAGCAACTAAGTGATGTCATGTGAGGAGTGGAACCTGCAATTTGTTTAGAAAGTGGTTTATCAGCACCGAAATAATTTCTTTAGATAAGAAGGGAACCCAAGCAGGTCAACAAAGAAATGAAATACTTGGTTTTGGAAACAGGAGTTAATGCCAGTATAAAGCAAATATTGTGCTGGTTCACAAAAGCCAAATCATTATAGTGAGAGTTTAGATAAGATAATGAGTTAGTTCCTGGTCAGGGAAAAATAACTGCAACAACAAATGACAAGAATAAGAATGCTGAGTTTACAGACTCAAGGTCAATTCATTGCTTTAGGACAAAGACTAAAAAATCTTTTAATGGTTCTGGCCTACAACTAGGATTATCTTGACTAATGAAAAGAAATTCAGAATTTGCTTGCCCGATTAATCAAGAATTGTTAAGTATTCTTTCAATCGTGATACTATCAGAGACTTCTTTGTTAGCAATTGAATTCCCACTCCCCCATTTTAACTAGATTTAATTAGATCTGATCTCCGTTTATCTCCTCACCTTCCTTTAATTTCTTTTATTCATGACTTCGTACTATTTTTCTGTGCTTTATATAACACTGAATATGATGGGTAGCAATAGCATTTCTGAGTATTCTATGCAACATGTAGCAATTGATTTTATTTTTATAGTTATTCTTCCTCTAGAAAGAGTAATAAAATAAAAGAACAATGCTTACCTGACTAATTCGTGATTTAGAAATTTGTGTGATTCATGTTCTACCCAGCCCTTAATCATGCAGGCTAGAAATTGGGGGGGGGGGGAAATGAAGTATATTTACGACTCAATGAACTTCAGTTTGATAAAATGTATGCTAGGTCTTTGTAGAATTAAGGAAAGCAATTTAAAGCTTTTTAAAAGGTTCCTCTATAACTTTTTATACCACAACTCCCTACCTACAGCCAATTTTATCTTTTTTTAAAAACACACCTGCAACAAAATTAGATGTGAATAGAGGTAAGAAAATAAAAAAAAGTTATTTGCAGAGAAATATTGAAAATTTAGTTGTTCACTATGAGAGGGAATAAGAATCAAAGACCCTGTGGTTGACAAAGCCAGCTTCTCTTAAAATCATTGTTGAAATTAATAGCTATTTCTATTATATTGAAACAAGTCCCTTTTTATAAAGGTAACATGTGGGTAGCTAGCCTTGCACTTTACATGTTTGGAGAAGTATGAAAGAAACAAAAATAACCCTGCTAGATTAAACCTTCTTACTTTGGTAGTTTGGCTTTAACCTCTCTAGAGATTAAAGAAATGAAGACATTGTTCTCTTTCACCTTTGTTAGTCTGCTAGTATTTGGGAGGTATTTGCCAACACCGAATTTTATCCAATATTCCTTAAGAGCTGTGCAAAGTTATAACCACGAATGGCTCAGGAATGGCTCAGCGTTAAGTACACTGAGCCCGGGTTCAAGACCCAAGCACCATGCAATAAGGTAAGCTCCTGTAACTTGTCCCAGCTCCTGACCTGCTAGCAGTTCAAAAGCATGCAAGTGCGAATAGATAAATAGGTACCACGTTGATGGGAAGATAACAGCATTCCATGTGCCTCAGTGTATAGTCATGCTGATCACATGACTATGGAAATGTCTTTGGACAATGCTGGTTCCCTTGACTAAGAAACAGAGATGAGCATTGCCCCTTAGAGTCAGAAACGACTGGACAGGGAAATCTTTACCTTTAACCTACCTCATGGTTATGAATTTTGTTTTGTTTTGGTGCTTTCAATTCAGCGTTGACATTCTTGGCATGATTTTTGGAAGTGATTTGCTATTGCCTTCTTCCTAGTTATAATATAATACAACACTAGAACTCATAATCTCCCAGTATTGTGATATGTGGGAATGACCTTGGGAGGCAGGACGAAGATCTGCAGCCTAGGTAAGACAAGTGGGAGAAAAGCAAGGGAAGCATTTCCTCCTTAGTTTTCTGGAGAGTAAAAAGAGAGGAGGGGAGAACTATTTATAGTTGTGCAAGATTTTGTTTAATGTAATCTTACAACAAAGGTAGTACTAATCTTTCTGATAGTGTTTCTTGTCTTGACTATTTTGCCTGAAAGTATTTCTTCCTTTCCTTTCTTTTTGCTCTGGAAAGCTAGGAAGGGGCTCTTCTGAAATGCCTCCACATCTCCTATCCTTTTGTGGACTTCAGTATCTTTTACATGCTAGCTGTCCAGTCTGTGGTTCTTCCATCTTTCTTCCAACTTCATTACCACATAACTATCATATGTGGTTTCTAGCCTCATTTCTTAACCATTATTCCAAACTGTCTCTCATCATAGGGAATACTACAGGTATTCTAAAGAAGCTACAGAAATGGCATTCTTTAATAGATGAAAACTGGATTGTGGCCTTCTTGCCAGACCTGATGGAGTAGGTAGAAACTACTGGAAAAAGGAGGTCCCTGAAATATCGTGGCCCTCCAATGAAGGGCTTCAAAAGCAGCTCCTTAGCTTGTACCCAGATGTCTGTGGGAGACAGTTCCTCTTGGAGAATATGCCTGTTGGTTTTTGCCTAATATCATTTTAAAAGCTGTTCTACCACTTTCTTGATCTCATGCACCTTTTCTTTTGATTCTCTTCTACATTTACAGTTCATAGAAGATCTCTTCCTGAGTTGCTTCCAAAGAGTTATCTTGTTGTTCTGGACTTAAAAAAAATCAATCTCTTTTCCTTAGATAATTGTTCCAGCATAATTTGATCATTACAATCTTCTGATTTTTTGATTCTCAGTGCTGAAGAACACCCCCCTCAAAGTTTATTGACTCAAAAGGCAAGAAGAAGAAAACAAGGAATTAGCTTCTGAGGCTGACTTGGACCTCTCTGTCTCTCTGTGTTATAAAGAAGGCATGTATATAATTTTGTTTTTGGGTTGAATCTGTGATTTTTCTGCTGTTAATAAATGTGGGGTTGAATATCTGTTAAATAAGTTAATACTTATTGCTTTGCTGCAAGATCCATATTGCAAAAATGCAGATGACCATTACATGGTAGCAAATTAATACTGAAATCTTTAAGATTTTGAAGCTATTTGGGCTGGTAGTTTCAGATTTGTCCATATGTGGATTCATTTGGGCTTTATTTCTAAATATAATTATCTGGGAGTAAGTCTCATTTAATTATGAGTTAGAATTAATATGTAGAAAATATACACAGAATGCATTGCTAAATTGTTTATAATAGTGTATAGACTAGAGTTAAATGTGCTACTAAGAAACATAGTTTTTTATACTTTTACTTTTCTAAATGAAGCCCCTGGTATAATAATTTTTATGTATATTTATACAGAATCATGTTTAGCTTTAAAGTATTCATAATGTGGAATGTGAAAATAATGAAAATAATTTCTTTATTTAATAGTTAAGCCTTATCTTTCCAATGTTCCTGACAATATTGATTCAATAGTGAAATATTAAAAAATCAGACAATTTGACAGACCAATAGCAAAATAAAAATATTAAGAATTTCCCTGCCAATTCAGTTTTGTAAATCTATGCACAATACTGACTTCACCAAAGCTTAATTCTAGTGGTCATGATTGTAGGATTGCAGCTTCTGAATTTGAAAATGGGACTATTTATGACAATATGACTCCAAACTCAACAATTCATAGCAGTACATAGCATCTGTGGCATAGAACAAAGGTGTAATGTTAGCTATGTAGTTTTCAGAAAGATAATAATAAAAAAGAATCGGATAGACATTCAGTTACTGAAAGCCACAGTGATCTGAACTGAAGAGCAATACAATATATATATTTGCAATGGTTGAAGGCAAATGAAATTGGAAAACACTAATCAGAATGTAGGAAAATTCCTTTGAGTGTATCCAATCTATATAGCATGGCTGACATAAGAAAAGGAAGTAGATGAAGGTACCCACTTAATTTTCAGGAGAGTTGGGGGAGTGCATGTGGGGAGATAGGAAGAACTGAGAGCAAACTCTTCATTCTGTATTAAGCAGAGAGCAATTAAGAAAGGAAGTACCCTGACAGTGCAGGTTCAGCCAGGTAAGCATTTTGCCAAGCCTTCTGCATAAGCACAAAACATTCTATTCTGAGCACTATTTTTTCCAGTCAAGTTAGAAAGTTTTCACCATACAAAGGGGGAAAATACTATCTAAATGTCACCAAACGTCTTAGGCAACTATGATGTGATAAAATAATTTTGTATATATTCAGCTATGCAATTAGATCTCAGCAATATTGAAGTACTACAAGAGCTGACCTGGAAATCTCTTGATTCTCATATAATTTGCTTTATTATGCCTTGGCTAAGTGGCTACTTATATGACAGCAAGGGGGTAATAACATGACAGCTTAAGATCTTCCACTACTTGATGTTTATGAGGCAATTGTTGCTGAAATGAACAGGAGCAATAACCTTGAGGAACAGGAGAATGAGACCCACCAAAGACAAGGGTAAGACAAAAGAAATTTGTGTCCAAAGCAGAACTGTAATTTGAGAAAGCACCTCAGACTTGACTGTCCCTGGTTCTCTTGAACATAGAGGGAGGAAACATATTCAAACTTGCAAGATTTTGTTACAGTAACTAAAATAAAAATAGTTTTAGCAGTCATAACTTTCATTTTCTGGTCTGGTCTACTTCAAAGAATTGACAGTTGCAAAGACTTGTTAAAGGAACTCTGATAGTTTTCTCACATTTTGGGTAAAGTGTGCGTTTTAATAGAGGAAATTATTTTGTGCTGGGTAATGCAATT